>NW_019416386.1:221397-350134 GCF_000390285.2 Anoplophora glabripennis | reverse complement strand
TATACATTCCAAAGTCACCTTCAAGCACGCTTACCTGTGGAAGGATAGCTGATGTGGATGTTTATAATCCAATTTCTTACAAATTCTGCACTGTCTAACCATATTCACACCTTAAAAGTTTATCCAAAATACATGTATAAACACTAATCACGTTTCACTTACTAAAATCACAACTATTTTCTAACAAGAGACGCCATATTCTGCCAACCACGGCAGAACGAACGAGGAACACGCTACAAATTATTGCGTAGTTGCCAAGTCTTCAAACATGTCAAATATGAAAAATGAAAAATAGATTAATATGTACAGAATTTAACAATATTGTATGCATAACTTAATAATACTATCCTATAATAACAATTTTCACAATTGTGATGAAAATTGCGATAAAAATATTAAGTACATTTCCACAATTGGACTGTGAATAGACCCGGCTTCATCTAGAAATGTAAATAAATAAGTCCCCTTTATTTAAATGTCCTTGATTCAAAGACATAAACCAGAAAAAGAAGACTACCAGGAAATACCATTCAACTAGTTGATAACGTGTATCAAAATTCAAATGTCTAAGTTTAACCGTTTTCGTGAAAAAAAATAAAAGCTAATTTTTTCGGCCATTTTGAGATTTGAATATTTTTTCAGGGGGGGCTCAAATCAAAAAAATATATTAGAAGTATTAAATTCCCCCTAAAATTACTTTCTAAACACCTTAAAATATTTGCACATCATTATGAATCACCATGTATATTGTTTCAGTTGTATGAACCAAAATTACTGGTTACTCCATTTTTCGAACATTTTGCTTCGTTCATGTAATTCTGCTCTCTCGCAAAGTTACATTTGATAAGTCGTATCTAAAGGACGAAAGGTTCAAAGCACTTAACTTTTACACTTGATTTGTGTTGTTTAATTGGAACGACACGAACACTATGTAACTTTTATCGCATCCACTACCTTGTAAAACTTTAGTTTTCATCAAAGGTTCTGAATAAAAGTAAAATATAGTGTCGGAAGTTGTGTTCTATTTCTGTAAGTATAAAGCAACAAATTTTATTGTTTAACATTTTAGTATTAGTTGAAAACAATATTATATCTTTGCATAAAATATAGTTATTGATCCACATGTAAGTCTCCCCTATCAGTTAATCAAATTACGGAACAGCTAGCGCCATCTGCGTGGCACATTTTGAATGTAATAAAAATAATTCTGTCTTGAAAGATTACTGTATCAGTCATGATACAAAATGGTATGAGAAAAATTATTTTAAAATAATTAACAGATACTGCATATTTCCAGTAATATAGGAATATACTAATTAAAATCTACATATACAGGATGTCCCAAAATTCCATATATTTGGAAGAGCAACCTGCAAAGTAAAATCTAACAATAAGAAAAATTCATATAACCATTGTGTTAAAAGTAGCTTATGACCTTTAAAAAATGACCATTAAAAAAGAGTTGTTTCATGTTTCTGAAACCACTTTAAATATGGATACAAATTTTGGTACACGAATTACTTGTCAATAAAGACTATTTTTTGAATTTGGCTTATTTTTAGTTTCAGTCAGGGGCGTGCGGTGCTCTTAAAATTCTGATTGGATGAAATTTTTTGTAAAAATATTTTAATCCAATTAAATAAGCCTTTAAATCGAAATTTTGGTCAACTTGCCTGAATTTTTGATATGAGTTAATTTGAGGTACCTATATTATAACAAGTGACAGTAATTTTTTGTTCAACCCCCGGCCAAGGGTGAAAAAAGATAAAACAAAGGGGTTTTTCAAGATAACTCAAAATTCTACATAAAAATGGCGTCTTGACTTTTTCTTGTATTATTAAAATTAATAGAGTTAGGGAGGCCAGAAGCTAAGGGAAGATTACAGAAAATTTTAAAAAATCAGCAGAAAAATGAATGAATTTTGCAATTTTTTTTTCGATCTACTCTAAAAAATGTAACCTTTCTTTTCAGAGAAATAGATATATTTTTTAAGTTTTAATAAGAAAGTTATAACAATTTCAAATTTGTTGTTCACCCCCTAAACAGAGATTTTAACGAAAACCTCGAAACAGGTCTATTTAATTTTGTCAATTTGTTTACTTAAATCATATTTTTAATTCTTTTTGAGTAAATATGATTTTTTTATAAATAAAAAATGTAGTTTTTTTTAAATAAAAAATAAGGGTACACGGACAAAACACGGACAATCACTTGCGAAATATTTGTTTTTTATCATAAGTAATTCTATTTTATTTCATTTCAAATTATTGATTAGAACCCCAGAAATTTTGAAAAAACTGTTTTTGGGGGCGAACTTTGAGGGTATATTTCACCCCGTAAATATGTATGTTTTTCCGCAGATAAAAAAATACGTGTCTCTTTACATTTTTTAGAGTAGATTGAAAAAAAAATTACAAAATTCAATCGTTTTTCTGCTTGTTATGATATTTTAAATTTCTGAGATCTTTTAACTTCTAGCCTCCCTAACTCTGTTAATTTTAATAGTACAAGAAAAAGTCAAGATAAATTTTTTATGCAGAATTGTATGGTTTACAACTTTTATAAGAAACTTTTTTTTCTAGCCCTTGCCCCTTTTGAGTTATCTTGAAAAACTCCTTTGTTTTATCTTTTTTCACCCTTGGCAGGGGGTTATTGTCACTTATTGTTATAATATACCTCAAACTAACTCTTATCAAAAATTCAGGCAACTTGACTAAAATTTCGATTTAAAGGCTTATTTAATTGGACTAATTCAGTTTTTCGGAAAACAGAAAAAAGCTACAAATGAAGTATAGAATCACCACCTCCCTGGATATGTACATACATCTATATCCATATTTCGAAATGTGTGTTGCATATTTGATTTCATAGCACATTTTGTTCTAGTAATAGCTAAGAGCCGTTGGATATTAAAAACTAATAAATAATCATTTATAAATGAGAAATATGTAAATACAATTGCATCTGTATGATTAATTAATTGCGTATAATTATAAATTACTACTTTTCACTGTTATTCATTCGCTACATTCACTGGAGCTAATTAATATCTGCAAGTTGAAGTGAAGAATTCCTATTAGAACAAATTTAATACATTTCTCATCCAAACGATGCATCTGATAAATATCACAAGATCGTTTACTTCCTTTCAATTTTTTCTCATTCAACTACCGTCTAATTAATGACTACAGACATACATTGTTATTAGCTACTAGTTGTCTATGTTGCTGCTAATGCTATAGGATTGATTTAGTGGATATAGGTTTAATCCGTCATCCCTTTCAATTGATAATAATCAATGGATACCAAGCGACAACAAAAAATTACAAAAATTGGAACCCTGTCTCTAAATACGAATACGAATTAAGGCGAGTAGGAAGTTATCTTCAATATTCTTCTGTATAATCGCATTTGGACGTATTTTACCTATATGACCAATACACTACCATCAGTACCAAAGTAACAGTTTAGCCATATAAAATAGTTAATGATCTTGATGTCTCAAGAAAAGACATCACCTTCACCTTCATATAAACTCAAATAGTCTTTAGTTAATACACAAACATGTAACGAATCGGAAAGCATTCCAATATAGACTGATTTTTTGGATTTATTGAAGAGTCTTTGTGCAAACATTTCATCTAATCAGATAACTTTAATTTATAATTGGGTACTGAACATACCAAATACATGTAGGTTTAAAATAACGAATAGAAAAAGTAATTTTTAAGCATACATTTCAAACGTTGTTATACGAAAACATGTATATATGGTTGCCTATACCTCACATGAGTTCACACCAGAGTACTTATTAATTTCACAAGCTGATTAGTATTGCAATAATAATCAGGCTATCTATTTACGTCTAATATTTCCATTGTTTGATTACATCTTAACCTTTCACCCTAAAATATTTTCATAATCTAGTTAGCTTTGTAAAGTAACACATTGCTATGCTTCTGTTTCTTCTTTAAAATGATATTTACATGTCCTTACAGCATACATTACATTCATCCATATCTTAAACATCTTATATTATATGCTTTTTATTAACGTATAAGTAATAAAATATCGTACAATCAAAAGTACACGAAATAATATTTATTGTATAAGTATTTTAAGTAGCATTTTATCCACGCAAGAATGTTTAAACGCGAGAACGTAGTTCGATTCTGGTGCCTGTTGATGCTGAGAATTGACAAATTTTTTTGTTGGCAGTTACCTACTTGTTTCAATACCTGACACCAAGACGGGCATTACATAAAAATTTACAATTATAGAAGGAGGATTCTGCGTGAATGCTGTTGAAATATGTAGAAAATATATTTCTCTGCGCCCAATTCGTCTAACACAAGACATATTCTTTTTAAGATACATCAATCAAAAATGTACTTCTCAGCCTGTTGGAATTAACACATTGGCGAAGGTACCCTCAATAGTTGCTTCATTCCTGAATATCGCAAATCTAGAAGCATATACCGGCCATTGTATGAGGAAGAACTTTATTGGCAAATAAAGGTGCTGATCTTACAACCATCAAACGGCATGGTGGATGGAAGAACTCCTCTGTAGCAGAAAGTTATGTTGAGAAGTCTATATCTAACAAACTTGAGATTGCAAGGAATATCCAAGGAAAATATAGCTGCTCCTTACAAGAAGAGACATCCGTAACTTGTGCAAATTCTTCACAAACAGATGTTATGCGTTCCGAAAATGATGGCAACAATGCTACAAGGGTTGTTATTAACGGAAAGGAAGTTAAATGTGATAAAACAAAAAACGAAATGTCTATTACTATAAATGTAAATGTTAATGTTAATAAGTAAATAAATTAAATTTAATTTATTACAAGTTTATTACTTTTTCATTATTCTACTAGTGAAATAAAGTTACTTTATTCCACTAGTGTGGATAAAAGTCCGATTGTAAGGTGATTGTGGATAAATATATTTTTTGTCATCCAAAAAATTTAAACATGAAAATTACTTGTACTGTAAATTACATATACGTGCTTTTTGAGCATGCTGAAGATTTGAAATTTCGATTAATCAGATAATAGTTTATTTTAAGCATTTTCAAAACTGTAATCTTTTTATATACCATATTGTTTTAAAACTTTATTTTATAACATGGTTTTGATACAAAATAAATGAAACTGTAAAAGATAGAGTATACAATTCCCTTTGTTTTGCTTGTCTTTGCTAAACTATGCAGATATCGGTATGTCAATAGGAAGATAAAATGTATGAATTTAGATAACCAAGTTGGTTTGTGCGTTGCATTATATTTTGTGATAACTTCTTGACATAACGTGATAACAATAACAGCAGTACCTGCATTAATTTCACATGCAAAAACCTCATTAAAAGTGACGTTAGAAAATGTTCGTATGTATTTCAAAATAAAATCTTTAAACTTTTAACGTAATTGTTCTAACTGCCTTTCAAGAAGTAGATAAGTACTCAGGAAAGAATAAACTCTTTTAGAATCTTAATTACGTGAGGGTCTTTATAAAAGTATAAACCATATGTAACCATAAACTTATTTCTGATGGTACGGTGCTGTCTTAGCCCGAATTTCTAACACTAAAATTCGGAAGTGGGATGAAAATTTTCTCGCCCTTGTGCGTTGCCGGTGGTGTCTCAGCACTCGGTAGAGTGCTTTGTTAACAAGGTGTGTGGCGGCTGATTGTCCTTGAGGGCAATCAGGAACTAGAGGTCTTTGGGAAAATTTTGGAAACATCGGTGAATATCTTTCTGAAATTCTTTCGGCGGAATTGGCACCACGTGAATGCCTTCTAGTCCAGGTGGTACTTGTTTCGGGTTGGGTAAAACGCATATGATCGGAGATTTTTGCTTTAACGGCTTCTAAATAACATCAGAAATGATAATATTTTTATGCAATTAAAAAAAAGTGGGCTTAATTGTTATTGCAAAAAAGTATAAAAAATAGCAAAAAAAATCATTTGTTTCTTGGATTTCTCGTCAACAACTTAGCAACTATTCATTTTACACAAAAATGGAAGAGGAAAAACAGTTTTGTAATTAAATTTTGATCAAGATAGAGTTTGTTGCAATTCGAAAAAATTATCTAAAAAATTGCAAAAAATGCTAGTTTATTTGTCAATTTTTTTCAGACACTTGAATAATACCTAGGATCTTCATACTTTTTCCAATTAAACTTCTTAGTGCATAGAATCATCACACCAAATTTCATCCAATTCGGTTCGATAGTTTTTACATAATAATTGTTTAATTTTTTTATTTTTTTAAATTAAAAAATTTTCAAAATCAAATTTCTAAAAATCTAAAGCCCTTGAATATTTAAAAATTTCACCATAAAAAGAAGAGCTCTCAAGATTTAAAATGCTTTTTGAAAAATTCAAATCGGACGATTAGGTGAGCCGTGGTGATTGTTTAAATATTTTCACGCTTATAAAACAATTGCAATAATTAATGTTTTTTCAAATTTTTTTTTATTTTAAAATATGGTTTGAAAGTATTCGGAAAGACGAGTATTTAAAAAAAAACTGATGATCCGCCCATTATTTTTGGAGTTGGAGTTATAGCCCGTTAAGTTAACCCTTATTTACAGCAAAACTATAAGGGCTGTTTTTTGAACCAATAGGTTTGTTATTCCGAGTACTTTCCAGATATAAATTTTCAAAATTTGCAATCACTCAAAGATATTCAAGACTGCGTGAAATAAATGAGGTATCAGTGGTGGGGGAGCAAACACACAGCTACTCCGATCTGAATTCTCGAGTTCAAAACTGCGACAGTCGGAAAAATTTCACTTATCTCAGCGTCTAATGCTTACTTTAAAAAATTATTAATTTATTATGTTTATTTATTTACTATGTTAATTTTCACGACCAAAATTTTTGCATGTTGCGCCATGTTGTTTGTATTAAGTATCCAAAAGATTCTTATACTTTTTTTTTATAAATAAAAAATAAATTTTAGATAAATATTTTAAAAGTAAACGAAAAAATTAAAATTATAATTATTCACAATTTATGTGAGTAATAGTTTTTGAAAGACTTTCAGAAATTTATCGTACAACTAAAAATTAATATCAATTTTCAGTTGTTTATTTAAATAATTATTGTTTAAACAATTTTATAATATTTAAACAAACTTACTAGTATTACCAAAAATTTGAAAAGAACATTAAATTATTGCAATTGTTTATAAGCTGACAATTGCGAAAATGTTTAAACAATCACCACGGCTCTCCTAATCGTCCGATTTGAATTTTTTAAAAAGCATTTTAAAGCTTGAGAGCTCTTCTTTTTGTGGTGAAATTTTCAAGTAATCAAAGGCTTTAGATTTTTAGAAATTTGATTTTGAAAATTTTTAAAAAACTATCGAACCGAATTGTATGAAATTTGGTGTGATGTCTATGCACTAAGAAGTTTAATTGGGAAAAGTATGAAGATCCTAGGTTTTATTCAAGTGTCTGAAAAAAACTGACAAATAAACTAGCATTTTTTGCAATTTTTTAAATGATTTTTCCGATTTTTGCAGCAACAATAATTATTTTTCCGAATTGCAACCAACTCTATCTTGTTCAAAATTTAATTACAAAACTATTTTCCTCTTCCATTTTTGTCTAAAATGAATAGTTGCTAAATTGTCGATGAGAAATCCAAGAAAAAAATGATTTTTTTGTAATTTTTTTATACTTTTTTGTAATAACAATTAAGCCCACGTTTTTTTTATTTGCATAGAAAAATTATCATTTCTGATGTTATTTGTAAGACGTTAAATAAAAAATCTCCGATCATATGCGTTTTACCCAAGTACACCCTTTGTAAGATAGATACCGCCTGGACTATTCGGGGAGGTTTCTTGAATTAAATTGGAAACTGGAGTGAATTTTCGAAATTCGCTCGAAAATCGTACTATGATAAAGTAACTGCATTTGAACAAAAAGTTATTTGAAGTCATAGAAAATCATTTTTTATTTAGATAAACTTCCATCCAAAACATTTGTATTCTTGGGTTTTCGCGGAACACTCGGTATAATACCAGATAACCAAATGATTTATAGCAGAGCGATAAGTTCTTATGAATGAAGACTGAAAAAATGGAGAATGTGGAAATTCCATCTGAAATTTTAGAAAAAGCTAATGCGGCTACAGGCATCATTCCGAAGAAATCAAAATCTATATACAACAAAGAACTGAAGGAATTTCAAGATTGGAAAATCAAAGAAGGGCGTAAATGAAGATGTCTTGCTGTCTTATTTTTTCAATTTAAGAGGGAAATTAGCTGCATCCATATTGTGGACTAAATATTCTATGTTGAAGTCAACAGTTTACATGAACATTGAAATTTATAAATTCGGAAGACTGATGGCATTTCTAAACTCTAAGCACAAACAGTTTCAACCAAAAAAATCCAAGGTCTTAGAAAGAGAACAAATCGAACAATTTTTGCGTGAAGCCCTAGACGAAGATCTTATGAATAAGGTAGGTTCTACTGAATAGTTTAACTGAGTTACACACAGAAAATACTGTTGTAAAAATTCACACAATTGTTCATAAAATCGTGACAGGAATAAATTGTATCAGACTTTCATACAATATTGTTTGAATATTTAAGAATATCTATAATTTGTTGGTAATAATTTTACAACTGTACAAAAGAATCACATTGTAAATGTCAAATTTTCTCACAATTTTTTCCTGTCACGATTTTAGGTACAATTGTGTGAATTTTTACAACAGTATTTTCTGTGTGTATATTTATTAAATTTGTTGTTCTTAGGTGGCGTTCATATTAGGCGCGTTTTGGCGCTTGTCGTTGCGAGGAATTGACCCATCTATAGTCTGTTTGGAAATGAAAGAGAGTAATAAAACCCCGAGATAAGAACCGGCCNAAAGTAAGTCTAAAGGGGTGAGGTCCGGGGACAGGGGGGACCATCTAACTAGGCTGTCGTGGCCTATCCACCTATCGGGAAAAGTAATGTTTGGAAAGTCTCACACTCTCCGAAAAAAGTGAGCGGGGGCTCCGTCATGCAGTAACCACATATTTTGCCGAACATTTAATGGCACGTCTTCCTTTAACTCCGGCAGGCGATTTTTCAAAAAATTTAGATACGAAGCACCATCTAAGCGTCTATTGTCTGTCTGGAAATGAAAGAGAGTAATAAAACTCCGAGATAAGAACCGGCCATGGGCGTGGTAATATTTCGTTTCAGGTAATTATCGGGTAACAATAATGCTAACAAAAATGACAGGGATTGGAAAATCGACTATCTACAGACTTTTAAAGGAAACAAAAAATGAATAAGATACTGTAAATCCCCCAAAATCATTTACAGGGAGGTCAAAAGTCGTTATAGATGATTTCTTCAAAAATGTCATTCGCAGAAAAGTACACTCATTTAATTTTAAAAAAGAAATACCAACGCTAAACAAAATTTTAAGTGAACTTTCAGAGGACAACGATTTTCCAAAAATCAGTAGAACCAAATTATGGGCCGTCTTACGAGAGTTGAAGTTTTGCTGGGAAAAGCAGAACAGGAAGTCAGTTCTTATTAGGACGGATTGTCGGGGATTAAATTTTAGCTACCTGCTACAATTTAGTACAACCCGGTCACACAGTTTTTTTTTTAAATTACACCTCATCTATACCGATAGTACATAATATAAAAATATTGAATATAAGCACCAGTACTACATTTATTTACGATTTGCATACATAATAAGCTTTTATTATTCTCTTTCATTTCTAAACAGACTATAAGCATAGACAATATAGAGAACAAAGGGCAGTATATCCACATCATGATTTCAAATACTAAAACGAACAAACCAAGAAGTTTGTGTTAAATAAGGGATTTCGTGTTAATCCAATTGAATTAATTAGAGAATATTCTAGGCTAAGGTCTCAAAATGTGCAGCATAAAAGGTTCTTTTGCAATTTTCAAAATGCACACGTCAATGTGTTGGTACTAATAAGCTGTCATGTTGTTGCTCGATTTTTGGGCTTGACAGATTCTAATTTATATAAAGGGCATGGCTTGCGTCGCGCATCTGCAGCTCTCTTGGCCAATGCTGGAGGGGATGTTACAACACTCAAACACCACGGTGGATGAAAGTCATCTACCGTGGCAGAAGGTTATATAGAAGAGTTAATTTTCAGCAAAATTGATATTGCTAAAAAGATACAAGGGGTGCAGACTCCTGAAGCAAGCACAAGCAAAGGGGTAATCCTATATAAATTTACCACAATCACAAAATGATTCCAATAATCCTTTGGCATCAAATTACCGCTTTAACATAAATGTTATTAATAAATAGGTAGATTGTAAGTTTGTAAGTTTGTAGCATTTTAGGTTGACATTTGTTGACTTATTACTGTCTCAAATTGGTTTTCTAATAAAAACTAGAAAAATAAACCAAACATTTGTCTTTTTATGATTTCTATAACTCACTAGTCATAACTTACTAGTGGCCTATGAGGCCACATTATTCCTTTAAAACCAAAGAAATTATAGTATCATAGTGTTGAATCAAATCATTTGTATTTGCATTTTGTATGTTACCGCAAAATTATATAATGTGGCATAAAATTGAACTTCTTTATTTGTACAAGAACCGTTAATTAAAACGTAATTAAAAAAAATATTAAAAGTAAAACGACAACTGCACCATGCTAGACTAAAGACTGTTCCGTAACTGTGCCGTCTATTAACAGGAAGCTCAAGTATAATCTCATACCACTGTCTTTCTCCTTTTATTTGGTAGTAGTGAGACAAAGAGAAATTATCTTCAAAAGTTACTAGTACAATTTTAAAGACTACCCACAGAGAAAATTAGTTTAAAAAAGGCAAAGAAGAGATGCAAATAAATGAGAAATATTTGCTACTTGAAAAAAAAAAACAGCCATAGAATGTAAACTCTCACATTTCTCAAATTAAACACTTCTGAGGCACTTAACAAGGAAAGACTACTTATTTTTCAAATAAAAATGTTGTTCTTTTTTAACAAATGTACTGCATTATAGTGGCCATCCTATATACAAGAATTATTGTTATAATCATTATTTGAAGAAGATAAATTCAATGCCATTAAAGAAACATGTTGATCCGTGATCAAACAAAATATTTAATCTCTTCTCAAGAGATTAGCAAATGTAGAAGATATCGCATTTGTTATCCTAAACGTAGACATGTCATAAAAATCCTATGTACTATTAAATAAAAAGAAATGAAGGCAATAAATCACTAATCCGGGTTTTACGTTTAAACAATTTTTAACCCAATAAATTGTTGAGGAAATTATTTAAAACTTGCTATATTTATGGCACCATTTTATCTATTACAATAAATCGGTCAATCTATTGTCGATCGAGTTAATACATTTAATGTTATTGGTCAAATTTAAGGCTACCAACATTTACAATAAAAATGAATCAATATCAAACCGCAAATCGTAATAGACTTGATGATCTACGCCAGATTATGGCCTGTTTTCCATTTACACAATGAATTGATCAAGAAATTAGCCAAGGCGATATTTTTTTTTTGCAGCAATAAATTGGCCAAGAATTTGGATACAACAGAATAGGCTATAATTCCTGGTCAGTTTTTGTGTTTTTTAATGACTTGATATACAGAGTGATTCACAAATGGTGACTAAAAATGAAACCTCGTTTTCTTTGGTGAATTTTAAGGGCAGTCTTTCCTATAAAGTTTTTATCTGGGGCGCTTCGTTAAAAAGATACAGGGTGTTAAACTTCAAAATATAATTTTAATTTTTTTTTAATAATTTGAAAACTTGTAATTGAAATAATTTGAAACACATGGGCACATGTATTTATGTACACATTGTCTAAAATCTGAGGGCTTCTCCTAAAATTTACATGCTCCAGTGGCGGAGAGGGTATCGGTGGCATATTTTTCTAAATAAAATAGTACGCCAATGCTTTACGGTAACAGCCATGATATTTTCGGATTCGTCTTTCAATTTTCTACAAATGTTATCTTTTCGAAAAAGCCTAAAACTTAAAAAACGAACTGAAAACATACTTCGATATTCGAATAAAATGCGGTTTAAAATTGCATAGTAGGCTGCGATAGCAACATCGACATTTTGAGCAGTTAGCTATTGATTATATCCAAAACAACAGGGTTAAAAAGAACTATGACGTTCAAGCAATTTTATTGCATGAATCGTTCAAAGGGTCATTTTAGATGAAAAAACCGCGGAGTGCTATTAAATTAGAGGGTGGAAATTGGAGATAGGGGTGAAAATGCACCCCTTTCAGTCTTTTAATTGTAGCTCGAAAACGAAGCAAAATTTCGGTATAGTTCATAGGAAAAATTATTTAGAGAATTGAATTTCCCATCGAAATAAGTAGTTTACTTACAAAATACAAAAGGAAAATTTTATGCAAAAAAATCGTTAAGCAATTTGAAAAAAAAGTATAAAATTCGATTTTGATTTTTTTTTTTACTTTTTGCCTCTATAGTCTGTTTAGAAATGAAAGAGAGTAATAAAAGCTCATTATGTATGCAAATCGTAAATAAATGTAGTACTGGTGCTTATATTCAATATTTTTATATTATGTATTTTCCGTACAGATGAGGTCTACTTTTAACAAAACTTTGTGCGATCGGACTGTACTAAATTGTAGCAGGTAGCTAAAATTTAATCCCCGACAATCCGTCCTAATAAGAACTGACTTCCTGTTCTGCTTTTCCCAGCAAAACTTCAACTCTCGTAAGACGGCCCATAATTTGGTTCTACTGATTTTTGGAAAATCGTTGTCCTCTGAAAGTTCACTTAAAATTTTGTTTAGCGTTGGTATTTCTTTTTTAAAATTAAATGAGTGTACTTTTCTGCGAATGACATTTTTGAAGAAATCATCTATAACGACTTTTGACCTCCCTGTAAATGATTTTGGGGGATTTACAGTATCTTATTCATTTTTTGTTTCCTTTAAAAGTATGTAGATAGTAGATTTTCCAATCCTTGTCCTTTTGGAACACTTTTCCACGATGTCGTCAACACTGTTGGTAGGATTTTGGTGTTTCAGTGCATTAAATACATTTAATATAATAATCTTATCATTCTGAGACAGCGCACATCTTTTCACGCGTTTAGCAGGTACGTAATCTGATAAGCTCGACATTTTACCCAAGCAATATTACATCCACTGGCATAATAGTCACTAAACACAAGTCGAATTTTACTCTACTGCAGTAGCACGACTTCGTATATTCAGTTCTAAGACTGGATTGATCTGTCACAATACACTGGCTCCTGCTCTATGATGTATCCAGTAAAATATACTAATGTACACCCATTACCTGTTAGCATTAGTGTTACCCGATAATTACCTGAAACGAAATATTACCACGCCCATGACCGGTTCTTATCTCGGGGTTTTATTACTCTCTTTCATTTCCAGAGTATAGTTTTTTTTTGAGTAAAGATAGGTATAGGCATTGTCAAAATTTCAAAAAAATTTCCTTCAAAACAAAAGGTTCTAAAGTATTTTTGGATGAAAATTGACTGATATATGGCCGTTCAAACTTGGCTAATTTTTCGATTTTATTTCGAAAAAAGAGAATCGAACTTTTTGCTTTTTTCAAATATTTTATTAAAGATTTTTTGCATAAAATTCTCTAAATAATTTTTCTTATGAATTATGGCGAAATTTTGCTTCGTTTTCGAGCTACAATTAAAAAACTGAATCTCCAATTCCCACCCTTTAATTTAATAGCATTCCGCGGTTTCTTCACCCAAAATAACCATTTGAACGATTCATGTAATAAAATATCTTGAACGTCATAGTTCCTTTTAAAATCCTATATTCAATAGCCTATTAGTCTTTTCATCAATATTAGTAAATTATCGGAAGATTTTCTAAAAAATTGTAAAAACTAATTTTTTGTACTTTTTTCACATTGATGTGAAGGACGAAAACAATTTTTTTTTCTTCGAAAACTATAACAGGTTTTTGTAGAGAATTTATTTAGTTTTTCAAAACCATACTTGGATTTACTTTGTAATAGTTTCTTGCAGAGACATCGATGATTAAAGACAATAGTGTTATTTTTCAATCAACCATCGATATCTCGGCAACCAACACCTTTCAAACATCAAATTGAAGCTGAATAAATAAGCTAACTGACTTCTGTATTGATTGAGTTTATGAAGAGTCCTAAAAACGAAAAAATTTGGATTTATTTACTTTTTACTTCTTTTGATTGCTTGATAACCGTAGCTCAAAAAAATATTTTGTCTAAAGATCTTCAAACTAGAAACTTAAAGCTTCAAAACGCTTTTTTGTTTATGTCGATACGACCATTTTTCACGGAGATGCAGCTTTTCATCAAAATCACTAAAAAAAATTCATGAACATTTTTTGTTCCAATAATTTTTTCCAGTAGTGTACAATCCAGTTTTTAAATACTCAAAATAAAAATAAGTGTCAAAATTCTAATGTAAATGTAAACGAAATTCTAATAAATATGAAAGGCCAATAGGTCCAATTTGGCCAATAAACTAAAACCAGTTCTGTGATCTTAAATTTCTTGAACAATTTATTGAAATTAAGTTTATCACAATTACATATTCCAAAATAACTTAGCGAATTGATCTTGATTAATAAGGTCAAAAATTGGTAAATGCAAAAAGACTGTAAAACATGCTATGGGCAGTGACAACACCATGCAACACTAACAAATATTGCTATTTCCCTCACCGTACAGCCTCAGTCGAGCCTGAATACGCATTATATAAGGATTACGGCGCATGTGTGCCATGTTATATGTTTAACAGACGAGGAGGCGCGATTAGTTTATAGCAGTTTATTATGAATATCCTCCTGACAAGCTAGTGTGCCTTCATGCAAAATAGCAATTAAAACGTTGTAAAGGTAAGTTTGCCATAAAATTCTCCATCATAGTTCCAAAACAAAACCGTAAAAAACACATAAAACTTTACATTTTAATAGCATTTTACTGTTACTACTAGATCGCGATAAATAATGTACCTCTGAAGGAAATGGTATTAACATAAATGAAAAAGATAACGTGGAGATATTAAAAAAGAATTTGGTGCAGGACGAGGTGCAGGATCTATAAATAGATTGCAATATAACTGTTTAACATGTAATATAATTCTGTTTTATTATTGAATTCAACCAACCTGAATTAAACCAACGAATGGAAAAGTGAGTTTTTGAATCATGAATCCTAAGGTTTACAAATTTAACATTTTTATGATTAAGTTTGATGTTAAATCAAATTAATAATCTTTCTTCACGATTTCTATTGAATGATTTATATCAGTGATGAACCTTGTGAACTGTTTGTATATGAGAATGATAAAGGAACTATTTTAATATTTTAAATTACCTATTTTCGAGAGAAACTCAATTAAAAGCTTCATAGATTTATGAACTTTAACATCCTGACAATGAAATTTAAGTGTATTATTTATTTTTATTTTTTGATATTTTGCCTAAACCTTATCAAAAATAATTTGTCAAATAATACGGATATTATTCCTTTTGAACTGTAGTCAGTAAAAATGGTTTTCAAGTCAGTGCTGTAGGTGTTCAATAAAAATTATTTTCAAAATGAACTGATACCTATTTTGTTTACAACAATCTATAAAAGCATAAAATCAATTAAAAACATTAGTTTATCTTTCGTAACATAAATTCTTAAGTAGATGCAATTGAGTTCAAACAGGAAAGATTAGCTAAAACAAAAATGTTTTTCACTTGAAATGTCTAGGGTCAGTTCAATGTTATGATGCTTGTCTAATAAGCAGATAGGTACTGTAAGATCGCATTATGATAGATTGAAAAACCATTGTTGAAGTTTTAGTTAAATTGAAAAATGTTCCTTGCCAAAGCGGTTCTTTTTAACTTAAAAATAGATATAAGATTACAACTCCTACAGATTACTGTTCCTAAGTCAGATATGCTCTTAAAATAATTATAAGATAAATAATTATTTTTTTACCAAAAAACATTTTTACCTGTAGGCTTCACATACATTTTACTCTACTAACATTAATCTATGTAATTCAAGTTAATTCTAAAAATGTTCCTAATGTTTGAAATAGAAAATATTGCAAACCTTTAAAGAAATTATCTCGTAATATTTCTTTTAATAACACTGCTATAGGTAAGACTAACAGGAAATTCTGTTTAAATGAATTAAACATTTATATTTCTGCAATTTATTAAATAACTAGCTTCTTCGCAAAATACCGAATCACATCTCAACGTTAATAGAGAATAAAATAGATATAAAGATTGTTCAGAAATGATAAGAGTATACTTTAAACATAGCTTCAATTTAAGTCAAGTTACGTTATAGACCAATCAAATTAAATTTTTACTCGAAAAAAGTCCTATCCACTAGATTATTGTAAAATTGTCTAAAGGAACATAATACAAGACATCTCTCATCTCGTGAGTCAAAAACTTTTATTAGCTAACTTTTCTATTTAAACAAATGAGTGAGGAAAAGTTTTTTCACGTTGCAGGGAAATTTGAAAATAATTTATGAATTTTTACTTTAATTTAACATTTAAATCGTAATTAAATAGTTAACAAAATATTAAAAAACAAGTTTACTTTGCCTTAATATGTAAAAGAAATAACTTTTTAAATGAACGATAGCTTCATTTATTTATTTAGTAATGGTAAAATAATTCCGAAATTGAAATTTTAATTAATATTTCGTTTAACAATAATTTTTGTGACATTTTTGTAAATTAAAAAAAAATTAATTATAAAATATGCATTTTTTCTGAGGTTCAGGGCTATTCTACGAATTCGTAAATATGCCCATTGTTATTTTTTCGTCGAGCTACCCCAGTTTATAAAAAAATAAGTTTCTACGATGAATAGAAGCCGAGATATATTGCAAAATTTAAAGCGCGCACTTCCCCCACCACCACGCCGCCGGCCGCCGGACAATTTACTTAGCGAGTACCTTCTTTTTAAAGGGCTCGTGAGTCGTTAATTTTCCACATTTTTCAATGCAATTCACGGGAAATCGTAGTTTACGTCGTAAACTTTATTTTGCGAAAAATTCAAGTCTTAATATTTATAAACAATTGCGCTACGATTTAAAAAAAAAATTGTTATCTTGGCTCCTGTTGGTCGTAGAGGCTACTTTTTTCATTTTAAAACTGTATTTTTTTGCCAGCTATCTATTGGATCTATTTTCGGTGAGATAGCATAAATAGCAACAATGTTATTCAAATTGTTTATAAGCGAAAAACGCATGGTTTTTTAATGCACAATTTGAGAATGTTAATGTCAAAAAAACGGTGATATTTTTTAATAGGTCGCTTAATTGCGTCTTTAAGATTACAATGACGCTTTCAGAATCATGTTTGATTGAAAATTAACGTCTGTACAGAGGCTTAAAGTTCATAACTTTTGGAGCCTCCGCTATAAACAAATAGAATTGTGCGAAAACTATTGCACCTACAGCGCCCACTTTTGGCACACTTTTAAAGTATGACAAAACCCTCAACTTTTCATGTTTTATAAAATTTTAACAATAAATGCGATAGTTATAAACAAATTAAAAAATGGGCACTTTTCTTGTCTTTTTGCAATAACTTTTTTGTTTATTAACCGATTTTAATTTAACCAGTCTCATTTGGTAGATAATTTTACTCCCTATAAGCTGTCTGTGAGTCACTTTTCGCTAAAATTGATGGTTTTCCCTGCAAAGTGAAAAAACTGTTTTCCTCACTTATTTGTTTAAATAGAAAAGTTAGCTAATAAAAGTTTTTGACTCACAAGACGAGAGATGTCATGTATTATGTTCCTTTAGACAATTTTACAATAATCTAGCGGATAGGACTTTTTTCGAGTTTCTCTTTTATTTTCGCTAATTTTCCTGGTGTATTAGTATAATTTTGCTTACAAGCCTTAAAAATATGTTTGTTATTCTGTTCTTTTAACAAAATTAACAAAAGCCAGCAGAAAATTAGAATATATTTTTCTCCAGAGCAGTGCATTTAACGACGTGCAACAAGTATAACTTTAAAAAATAAACAGAGCGAAGCTTCATACAATTCTGTTTAGTCAAACTAACAAGAAAATACTATAAAAATAAGGAACAATGTCTAATTTCACAAAAATACGAGTATCTTGATTAAGACTTAATTAATTAATTATATTAAAAATTACAAATTACAAATTCACAACTTAACTCTGAAAATATTTGTTGTATTACCCGACACAGGGTGTTCGACTGACTTAATTTTAACAGACGATAGAATACATTAAAATAAACAAAAAAACCTTATATGACATGGATCCTAAACTCAACCACTTCCGAGAAAAAAATTACAAGTCTGTCGCGTGCACACGTGTTGTGCATCAACTGTGTAGCATTAGGTTAAGCGCTGTTATCACGTTGTGATGAAACCCCCCAATATTAATACTCGCTGTATTTTGAAAACTGTTAACCTTACGCCAATGTAATATACAACTTTTTTGTTCGTTTCTGATTACTCTATCTCATGCTCATGGCAGTCAAACTTCTTACGCTCTGTATAAATTACACCAAATTATACATACTTTATTTTGCATGACCTTTACTGTTCATCAAAGGTAACTCCAATAGACCCGCACCTTGGCTCCAAACGGTGACATTATCAAATTTTTAATATCGTATTAACCTTTAAACTTCGTGAAGTGCTGATTGACGCAACGAACTCGATGTACTTATAATAGTGATTAAAACTGTACGACACCGACATAAAACGTTCAAGCTCACATGATCAACAAGTGATGAAATTATGGATAGAATAAAGGTGTTTCCTGAGTACGCATGAAACTAAAACATAGGTATGTAGGTACTGGTATCTCTACTAAACCTTTGTTTTGTTAATTTTAAAATATTTTTGCCTATAAAGTATTTATACCTTTCAAAAAGGAGTGCGTTTTTTAAAAGTTAAAATTAGTTTTTATATTATAGTTAAATTGCTTTACATTTAGGTACATTCCAAAATCATCCCACAAATGCTCATATTTTCTTATTTAGTAATAATGAAAATTTTTATACTACAATTTATGTAATAACGAAATATAAAGATATTGAAGAAAATTGTATGCCAAGGCATTGACCCCTCAACCACGGTATCGATAACTGCGTTCCCCGAGAAAAAGTTCGCAATTGCATGAAACATTAACAATTACGTACATCAGGGGGACATATAAATAATTTGTTTCTACGAATATATGGGGAGGTGATTTTCAAAACGCAGTTTTTGAAACATAACACATTTTGAGATTATTACGTAATAATCATATGTGAAAAATTGTTGGTGCTATAAAGATAATAATAGTGTATTAATCACCTGACATTAGAAAATATTTTTTGTGGTATTTTGTTTAAAACTTTTTTGAATACGAAAGAAATGCGTTTTGAAAATCAAAATCGAAAACTGCGTTTTAAAAATCAACTCCTCATATGTATACGTAGATACATAACCTGATAATACTTGTTATGAAAGTTGAGACAAAATCATTAATATGATTTAGTAAAAGTTCTTGAAATTTTTCAACAGTTTCGACCACACAAGAAATGTATATTCGACTTCTACGTGTTCCAGGTGTAGCCCAGTCCGAGGAAGTAAATTTACACCAAAAGCACACGTAATTAGCAATATGGCTGATTTTTTTTATAAGTTCTTCAAAGTATGCAGATTAATATAAGAAAAAGTTCACTGGTCTATCAATTACCCAGTCCTAAAAAATTTTTAAAAACATTTAGATTTTCGAAATTATTTAATATTTTGGACTGGGATCAAGTAGAAAAAAATAAATACTACCTTGAAGAAGTTTTTTCCAACAAAAAACATTCTTTGCACTTTTTTCGCCTGAGCTATAGTTTGGAAAAATTATTATTAAAGCCATGAAGTCATCTTCCGCGCGCAAACAAGCGAATAAATTTACTCTTCAACAGTAAGAATTGTCAAATTTCACTCAAATATTGAATACATTAATATATAGAAATGAATATTCTATCTTAATTCAATGCAAAATATAAAAAATTAAAAAGAAATTCATAAATTTCAAAAAATTTTCAAAATTTTCGAAAAAAATTTCCAAATTTTTTTTTTTTTATTTTCGATTATACTCAAGGTAGTAAATAGTAAATACAATATATATATATAAATACTATATAATATATAGTATTGTTACAAAATCATACAAAAAAAAATTAAATACAAAATTACATAGAATTATCGTTTTCACGTATACTGTTTTTCCTACCTGGATACTTTCATACCTGTTGACAATTTACATTCTACTCTTTGAATATTCGTCTTAATATTGTAACAGTATAAAATTTTATATTAAACGATCAAAGGGGATTTACACCGGGAACCAGAAGAATTGCTATTTTCTTACAATATACTAAAAATTAACCATATCATTGAACAGTTTGCATACCTTGTTTATTGAATTTTTTCCCGGCCAAACCATAGCTCGGAGGAAAAAAGTACAAAGTATCTTTTTTGTTGGAAAAAACTTTCCCTATAAGGAGGTTTTTTTTACTTTTCTTCATCTTCAGCCCAGTCCAAGATATTAAAGAATTTCGAAAATCAAAATGATTTTCAAAATTTTTTTGGAATTTTGGAAATCGATAGACCAATGAACTATTTCTTATACGTATTAATCTGTATACTTTGAAGTAGTTATAAAAAAAATCATCCATACTGCTAGTTACTTGTTTCTATGGCCTTGGCTAGTGGGGAAAAATATGCAAACATGAGCAATAAGTTTAATATTGTCATAATACATACTTACTTAAAAATTATGAATTAAAATAAGGGTCGTATTGTTAATAAAACAGTTTGAATGTATTGTATATGTAGTTCAATATTTCTCAATATACAAGTGTTCTACAATTAGTTTTCCAAACTTCATCACAACATTCTATGTTCAAAAATAAAGAAGAAGTTCTAATAAATATAAGCCCTAACTTGCTTTCTAAAGAAGGTACAGCCACTCGAAGATGCGCCTCTGGCGAGGGTTATTATCCTAATAGCATTATAATTTTCCGACAAAACAAAACTTGAACTAGGATACTGTCATTTTTTTTATTTAGTTTTAGGATATTGCCATACTTACGGATATTAAACGCCACAGTAATGACTACATATTTTATAACATAACTTTTCCAGGATTATTCAAATTTCGTACAAACTTGTGCGACGGCATTAGACAGTTTTTTATGACTTCCATTCAAAATAATATCACGAGAGTTAGGTTTAAATAGTAGAACAAAAGTATTCGTTATTTCTTTTCCTTCAAGAAAGAATAAAAAGACTAATATGAATTCTATACGAAATAACAATAATCTTAAATAGTTTAGAAACATCCGTTAATTTAATTTACTATATTCTGATAAAAAATTACCTAGTACACTATAAAATAAAGTTTAGAGCGTGTCACTATTAGCAGAGCTTTTAACAAAGTTATTTGTGATTCTTTTATATCAACACCATTGTTAGAAAGTTTGATTAATATGGCACCTATAAAGTAACTGGCATGTTTACTAAATTTTGTGTTACTTCAAATTATAAAAAATGCCAGACAAAAAAATACGCTTTAATGAAAATGACCCAATTGCGTTTCAGATCAATAATAAATTTAGTACAAATGAGTGCGTTATCCCTCAATGCCAAATTATATAATCACAAAAATGTTTACAAACTAGGTATAATGTTGATATTACAATGCGTAATATTTCATGTTACTGGAAAAATATTGATTTCCAACGAAATTTTCTGATAAAAGTAATTGTTCTATTGATGTGTAATATCAATGTTTATTTCTTAACAGATTTAATGAAGTACAAATGTCAAAAAAATATTAAGCAACAAGTTTATTCCAAAATACGAAAAATACTGGTAATAATATGTTTCGTAAAAGATTAATTAACCAATATTGTCTAAAGTTATTTATTTGTTTTTCTGTGATAATTTGAGAAATTTGTTACATGTGAAAAATTAAGTAAATACAGTGTTCTACAAGCTCTATGACAAAGTTTGACAGATAATGGATGGGTTTATTTCAAACATTTTTCCTTATATATTTTTGTTTAGATATTACAACCATTTTAAATATACAATATAATTTCATATTTCGATCAAAGTCGCCTGTTAATTTGGTTAATAAAGGTTAACTAATGTTTAAACGTTAAACACAAATAATAATTATTGTTATAGCAACCACCATTTTTATTTGTCGGGCTACTTTGTCTGAAATACAAAATATTTTTTAAAATTCTTGTAATCTGTAAACAAAAACGAATCGGACCTATGTGCATATAAGAAAAAATGTTTGAAATTAACCCAGCTAGCATCTGTCAAAGTTTGTCATAGAGCTTGTAGAACACCCTGTATAAACCCTGGCTCCAAAACCATTGGTAGATCATTGTATTCTTTTCACAGGTGGCGGAATACCGAAAAACAATAGAGAAAAAATTAATTATACAAGTCATCTAATTGCAAAGTTGAAATTACAATTTTTTACAGAAGTGTACTTTTGTTTTTAACAATATTTATAAACATAATAGTTCATGAATCTTCTCCGTCTGAGTAACATAGTTATCATTATCAAATACTGGACTATAAACTGTCGATAACAATAAAAAAACAGAAATATTTCAAATGGGTACAAAATACAAAAGCTACGTATAAACGCAATTTATAAACAATGACATTAAACTGATCTGATTTCGAATATAGTCATAAGCACTTTATTAAACCGAAGGGCAATTAAATTAATGTATTTAGCTTCATTTTACAAATTGATTTTATGTTATCCAAATCTAAATAAGATTAATTAATTAAACACTACACTATTAATAACAAATGATATAAATTGATAGAGCGTGGGCATTTATTTATACTTTGTTCTTTAGAAACGAAAGCAAGTACATTCATTTTTTTTGCAAATTGGAAATTCAACTGAAAATTTCATTAAAAATAAATAAAACCAAGATCCTTTATAGGTTTTTATAGTGCTTTTTTACTTTTTTGTGCGTCATTCGCTTTTTACATGCAAATTGAGTTAAAAAAAAAATAACTACAGAATTGTGTAACGAGTTGACGTACATACATACATTATGCCGCACATATTCGGAAATACAGTAGATGTATTCATAATTTAAATTCTCCTCAAGTACAAACACATAGATGAAATAATTATATATAAATTAATCAACTTAAATAGATTAAGATTAATATAAATATTATCAGTTTGACAAAACACATACATCAATCTGACAAAACGAAATTATTTATGTAATTATGATTTAATTATCCTTGAATTACTAGTCATTACTTATATCAATTTTAAATTCTAGAATAGATTCATTCCATTAATCAGTTTATTAATTATATCAAGGTCAAATTTAATAGGTGCATAGGCAAAGAGTGCAAACTCTTAAGCCTAAATAATAATAATCTTAAAAATGGAAATATTTGTAAATATGTAGGTTGCAACAATGCCCTTATAACGAGCTTTCAGCGTTGATCCCTCTAATTGAAACAAAAGATATGCAAGGGATCTATGATGTGATCTTTCAAAGAACAATTGGAAGGCATGTTTTTATCAATTAATCAAATACTATTGAAGATACAGATTACAAATTTAGTGCGTGCTGTTCCCTTATAGTAGCTATTTTCGTGACGCTAGTAACAATTGATTTAGAAAGACTGAAGGATTTCAACTCCCAAGAAAAATTATTGTGCTTTTTGAGATGTTCTGCAGAATTCTCGGTTGACAAGTCCAAAATGAGAAGAAAATTTAATCGTTCTTCTCCATTCTCTATTTTACAAATAATTAGGGTACGTATTGGGAAAGAATTGAAATTGAATTGAATCTAAATCTAAAAAAAAGTTCTTATTTGATACTTTTGTCATGGTTTTTGGATATTTAACTGTGGTGACACATTCGAAGTTTGTATCTTCAACGGTTCTGAGAACAATTAATCAAACAATGCATTTCATGATCAACATTTAAGCCTCAAATGTCGTTTCAGGATTTTTTTTTGTTTTGACGAGTCAGCAATTCATTGCAACATTATTTTTACACCCTGTATGTATTATCTATTCGTTATTATTTTCTTTACAAATTTTATATGCAAATGAAGTTACTCTACATTAATGTGTCTTCTTTATTCTAGGACGAACTTAGCCAAAGAAAAACCAATCTTCGCTTTCTACTAAAAATATTGACGCATAACGACGTACTAGGGCAAGTCATCCTAAGCATTAGCAGTGACTGGTAAACACTTAACTGCTACCTATTGTATTTTGACCAGAGCTCTTCAGATAAAACAATCTGATCATGACGGTGGTGGATAATTTCGGTGTACCTGAACCGCAATGGATCTTAGATCAGACCGATTCAGGACCACTGTTTTGGAGAAGGGACAGTATGGGAAAAAATTCAAGGTAAGGTTCTTTGTATGGTTTTCTACCATTTATGTAGATATGGAATTTATACCAGATGACATTTGCAAAAAGAAGGTGACACTACAAACCAAAACAACTTTATAATTTTTTTTGTTAATGATCACAATATTTTGGTATTGAAACATATTAAGAATTCTGTTCTGAGTCAAAACGACATGATCCTGAATTTTTGTTTTTAACTATTTCAAACAAATACAAAAGTGTTTTGATTCTTAGAAGATCCCACTGTACCTATATAAGTAGAGTGAGACACTTTTAAGAAAAAAATATCTGGAAAACTTTTAAGCTATTTACATACCTACCACAATTATCTAAAAATAGAAAATGGAAATTTTTTAATAATTACGCAAATGTTATTCACAAGTAAATAACTAACCAAATAATTATTTGTCAATTTCATTTCAAAGTTGTAATTAGTTATGAAAATATCGTATAATCAACAATATATGCGTAAACTGATAGATAAGTTATTTTTAGATTACTTCCTTACTACTATCGCTAAATACTGAAGATACGCAATTAGTAAAATATGCATCTTCTTGACTATAATTATTATTATAATAATTATAAATTTTTTATCTAAACTGAAATAAAATGTTTAGAAGTGTCAAAAAGTATTTAAATATATTTTTTCTATATTGACAAAGCTGGCAACTTTATTTAAAGTTTATTTATAAACACAAATAAGATGTATTGTACATTTATATTTCCCAGAAAAAAAAACGTGCATTTATTAAGTGTTAAGTAAATATATATCTTTTAAATGTTGGTGATTTTCTATGACGTATTTCGAATATTAAGGACTGCGATTTATTACACTTTAGTCGAATGTAAAATATAGTATATACAAATCGCTATTGAAAACATAAATAACTCCATTCCACCACCATTATTTTACATGATTAATGGTTGATTTTACCAGTATTAATAAAATATATTTAACGGCAAGAGATGCATAACTTTATATTACGAACATTTATTATAATTATAAAGGTGTACGAGATAAAGGAATTATAACTTAAAAAAAAAATTTTTAATTCCAAATATTTTGCGGACACGATTGTATTCAAATTTGGTAGGTACCTCTGATTTCCCGTAAAAGTATGGACAGATTAGATTCTTTTTGGAGAGACGCAGTTTTAGGGAAAACTTTCGTCACCTCCACTACCAATTTTTTTCTTTGAAATTTTTCTAATCGGTCACAATTATTACGTATATTCACAAAAATATGTTATTCATAAGAATTAAAATATATACAGGATATAGAGCGAAAGTACGAAAAACTGATTTCTGATTGAAAATTCATGAAAAAAAAATATTTCAGTACCTACTTGCAGATTGATACGGAGAAACAGAAAAATTTGATTTTAACATTTCTTCTTAATTATGGAGAAAATTACAAAAATAGAATTATGTATACTTTTAATACTATCAAAAAGGGCATTTACTGGTTAATTTCTTGGTCTTCCTCTTCAGACTGCAGGGGGTAGAAACTTTTTTTCTGTCGCTAATACGGTCATTTAAAATATATTTTAGATAACTAGATTTATATGAAACAAATTTGATTCCTTCTAGTTTTTTTCGTAAATGTAAATAGTTTTAGAACAATATGACACAAAATTTTCAAATAAAAGTTTTACTGAGTCAATTGCTTCACATTTTAAAATTTAAAAAGTATCTTAATTAAAGAGAGAGGAAGTTTTTAAATATCAAAATATGTATGGCTGAGCATTTCAAAAGTTCTGAGGTCCGTAAGTATTATACAAGATATACTTCTTTTTCATCGAACGGCAAAAACCACATTTTATTTAGTCTCACTGATATTTGACATCATCGAGAAAGGTGAAAACACCATTGTTTTAAAAACACATCAAGAACAGCAAAATTGTATAATTAGATGCAGTATTGTTTATCAAAACAAGCCTTAAATTCAGAAATTAAAAGGGAGTTCCTTTTGAAATTATTAAGTTGGGTAACGACCAAAAAAAATAAGGTATCTTGTACAATCGAAAATAATTTTGAAATTTGAAGAAATTGATTTGATGCAACTTCCATTAAATATATTTTTATTAGGTACTTGTGATATTAAATCTCGAGTTACTATTAAAGTAATTTAACGAACAATTAAAAAAAATGTTCAACTTGTATAAGTAGTCCTTACATTCTGCATTTTACCAAACAGTAAGTTTCAATTAATAGTTAACATGAAATACAGGAATTAGTACTTTAATAAAAATATCCGTACGTATAAATTATGAACACCCGTAGCTCTATTGTATATGCGTGTAAAAATTGTTTAATTAATATACGACAAATGTAAGCAAATTGATATATCAATATCGTGTTTAAAATAAATAGAGATTATTATATTCGGTGTAGAACTTATCCGCTTTATGAGCAATTTAAGTTTTTATTGCGGAAAGAAATCAATTAAGCAAAAATACTATCTGCTTATGCTCAAGTAGTAAGTGAGCGGTTCACCCCTAAAAAGATGCTTCTAAATGAAGGTAACCGACTAAATTTTTAAAACAAAAACCTACAGCATGAAACTTTTTTATTTTATAAAGTGTATTTTTCTGATAATTTACATATTTTTTTTTATATTTTTCGGGTGGTCAGTCAATTGTTATTAACAAAAAAGTTGTAAAAAAATACTCGCCCAATGGCTTTGAGAAAAAAATTCCGAAAGTTTGTCGATGTCGTCACTTTTTTCACATTAAATTGTAAATATCTCGGAAACGAAGCATTTGTCAAAGAACAAAAAGTGTTTATTTTGGTCCATTTTACAACAAACTATTTTCAAAGCCATTCGGCGAGTATTTTTTTTACAACTTTTTTGTTTATAACAATTGACTGACCACGCCGAAAAATATTAAAAAATATGTAAATTATCAGAAAAATACACTATAAAATAAAAAAAGTTTTATGCTGTGGGTTTCTGTATTAAAAATTTAGTCGGTACATGCCGTTTATTTAGGGGTGAACCGCTCGCCTAATATCCGTATCTATATACAAACGCATGACATTACAATTTTTGCAACTGTTTCATCTGGAAAAACGTCGCTTTCAACATTAAAAAATTGTAATATAATTAATACATATCATTGTTTACGAAGAAAATTTTATACAAATTAAAACAAAATACTGTTTAGGGTTAACTAGGAATCAGATAAAGTAAACAAAGCAGATACATTATAACTGATGCAATACAATACTTAACACATAGTAAGAGCTATTTTTATTAATCAAATATTTATTTTTTAATTACGTCACCTGCAGAGTTTATCGTATCTGTACGTATTTAAAATTATTATGTAACATGAATTTAATTTTGAATATTCAACGTCACTTTACTAGCATTCCCAAATTTATTATTTTGAACATCATTGTGACATTATAATAATAACTTCCAGATAGAGTGGAAAAAGGAAATAGTCACATAAATGTAAATATTGATTGCCAACAAAAACTGATAAAAACTGATATGGAACGAATCCGAAAATTAACTCCACTTTTAGATAATAACAAAATTTATAAATAATTTAATGTTTTATACCTTTACCAAAGGTCAATGTTTATTGTTCATTGAAAGCTATTAAATTATATTGCACTTATCTTTCTGAAAATATGTAAAAACAACACTTACACAAAAAATCTTCACTAGTGAGTGATTATCTAGGAATTATCTAGGCTAATTCGTAATAAGTAAGAAAATGAAAAATCAGATAATGGAATTATAAATAGAATTCACATATTAATTAAAGTTTCGGTGTCCACAATTTTTCGTGTTATTAAATAAACAAGGTGTTCAAATAATTGCGTAAAGAGGAAGTGAAAACAAAAATTTAAAAATATCGATGACATGACGAGATACGTAATTCGGTGGACAATTTATAATTTATATACCCTAAGAAAATTAAGGTCATAAATAATTAAAGTATGTTATTGACAAAATGAACATATAATAGAAATTTTCTACACATTATATACAAACTATTATTATTTTTTACGTTTAGCAAAAAACTTTTTGAGGAACGCCTATGAAACTTATTAAATTTTATTGCTAGGCGTTTTATACATGTCGAACTGATTTCGAAACGACTATACCTATGAGCGGTAACAATTACATTAAACTGTAATAAAATTTACTTTAATATGTCTACTCTGTCAACCTAAACATCTGCATTTATGGGCTATTATACAGAAACGATATTAATGCCACTAATTGAAATCATATGTAATAATATTATTTTAAAGATAAAGTCAAAGGTCTCGTGAACAAATAGAACAATTATTGTCAGCAAAAAACAATACCATATATTTAATAAACGTCACAAGCTATTTGTTACATAATAATGGTATTTTTGGATATTATTCACTGTGAATTCATACACTTTGAAACCATATTCAAATATTTTTCTATCAAATAAAGGGTTATGTGATTTGTAGTGCTTTCTAAGGAGCGATTCCTCTCGACAAAATTTAAAAAAGATAAGGCACATTTTACTTGAAATGATCTTTAAGATCTTTCAAGAACTGAGAAAGTGAAACTCAGTTTTTATCAATTACTCGAGAATAGTTAATTTGAAAATCTATATTTTAGATTATTCACGATATTTGTTGTTGTTAATTAAAATAGCCCTAATAGTCCAGGAAATATAGAGTTGGACGCGACTTTTTGTTTCGGCAAGCTGAATTTATCACTATAGATGCTAAATATTATCTACAATAACATATTAGTTTCCACAGTCATAAAAATGGGAGGAAGATTGTTTACAGGGTGGTTAATTGTATAATTTTTACGTAAATTCACGTTTTTCGCTTATAACTTTTTTCCATTCATTTCCACGAGAATACAGTAAAGTACTTTTTTCGCCTTCAAAAGACCTACAAAACTAGCCGAGCGTCAAAAAATATTGATTAGATCAAAAGTTATAAACTTAAGAAGTTTATTTACTACCTTTGAATTAAACAACTGCGTTATTATCACCAGAACGTTTTGGCATCGTATCCTCTCGTTCCTTATAACTATCTAATAACTCACACGAAATCTGAAATCGGTAAGTTGAATAGTTTACAAGTTATGGGCTTATAAACAAATTAACTAACTATTAGTCTGGACGATCCCGAGGATCTTCCACAATCGCATTGATTTTTTCGTGGTAGATTTCATAATAATACATTGAAATCATTTTTTTTTTTAATTTCAAATTTGCGACCTGGATTTTTTTTTTATTTTTGAGCCTTAGTTGCAAAATGAAATATACGACGCACGAGCATGATATTATAGTTATATATCATTACATATTCGGAAGGCTTATGAAGAGCTTTAAGTTAAAATAAAAATCGTCAAGATTCGTTGAAAAACAACGTAGTTACAGACTGTCAAATATATTATTTTCAAGCGAATTTCCCTTATTTAACGGCAGGACTACGAATATTATTGTTATTTTCTTCGGACTCGCTGTCGTTCGCTTCCCCCACCCTTCCTCCATGCCACGGCTCGCCGAAAATCAAGCGACCCACTGACTTTTGACAATATTTCTTATGCACTTAACATACTTCCACAAATAAAATATTTTTACCTGGGAAAGTACTCGGGTTACCAATGTAATTTGTTTAACAATCGGCCGTCAACTTTGACAGTCTGTAATTCCGTTGTCTTTCAACGAATCTTGACGATCTTTTTTTAACTTAAAGTTCTTTTCATAAGCTTTCCGAATATATAATAATATACATATAACTAATCACGCTCGTGAGTCATATATTTCATTTTGCAACTAAGGCTAAAAAATACAAAAAAATCCATGTTGCAAATTTGAAATTAAAACCAAATACAATTCAACGTATTAATATGAAATCTACCATGAAAAAAAACAGTGCGATTGTGGAAGATGCTCGGGATCGTCCAGACTAATAATTAGTTAATTTGTTTATAAGGCCGTAACTTGTAAACTATTCAACTTACCGATTCCAGATTTCGTGTGAGTTATTAGACAGTGATAAGGAATGTGTTTTGAAGGCGAAAAGAAAAGTGCTTTACTCTTTTCTTGTGGAAATGAACGGAAAAAGTTATAAGCGAAAAACGTGAATTTGCGTAAAAATTATACAATTAACCAGCCTATAAACAATCTTCCTCCCATTTTTATGACTGTGGAAACTAATATGTTATTGCACATAATATTTAGCATTTATAGTGATAAATTCAACTTGCCGAAACAAAAAGTCGCGAAATGATCATTTCCCAGCTTATTTTCCTGGCCTAATTATACAGAATCGATATTAATGGCAGCAATTGAAATCATATGTAATAATATAATTTTAAAGATAAATACTGTTCTGACCCAATAAAACGCAGTAGTCAAAGGTTTCGTGAACAAATAGAACAATTATTATCAGCAAAAAACAATACGATATATTTAATAAACGTCACAAGCCATTTGTTACATAATAATGATGTTTTTGCTTTTGGATATTATTCACTGTGAAATCATACATTTTGAAAACATATTCAAATATTTTTCCACCAAATACAGTTATGCGATTTGTGGTACACTTTAATGTGTGTTACCTCTCGACAAAATTTATAAAAAAAACGAAGCTAACACATTTTACTTGAAATGATTTTAGATCTCTAAGATCTTTCAGTGAAACACAATTTTTATCAATTACTCGAGAATAGTTTATTTGAAGATCTATATTTTAAACTATTCACGATATTTGTTGCTGTTAATTAAAACAGTCCTAAAACTAATTGAACATATTTGCACCAACTTTCTATATCCATGTTTCTATACATTCTCTTTTTTTCAGAGTGAAATTCCGGTACGAGGTGGAAATAAAAGAATTCCAGAGGGGCGCTCACGAGCTGGAGGAGGCGGAGTGGTGCCACCACATCCAAGGCTCGAACATTCTGACGATGGGCATGACCTGCCTTTTCTGCATAACTGTCACGGTGATCCTGCCGTGGTTCATCCTAATTGGGAACAATTGACCTCTTGTCGCGGCCCACTGCGGATTAGTGATTGACTCTTGCGAGTTACGTGTTCGTCGCGTGAACTCCGAAACTATCGGGAAGGTCATTTCTGTGCTATGTCTAACATGTATGTGATATTTATTTAGTCGTGATTATCTACGGACGTTATAACCTCGGCATTCGAGATGATTTATATTTAAGATGTGTATTAATAGTTGCTAATGTAATTTTTGTATGCAGTTCAATAAATTATTTATTATCGATTTTCCTAAAAAATAATTACTTTATTTATATAGGGTGTTCAGTAAAAGACGCCGTAAGACATAACTCCGACATTTTCTTACTCGATTTAAAAAAAACAGAATATTGACATCAGTTGCCTAAAGAATACAAACCGGCATCATATTTTTTTTTTTACTTTAATGACAGGCGATTGTAACTTTTTTGCCGAGGATTTATTCCTGAATCCAACGATATATAATATAAATCTTGCATAAAATTTATCATTGGATGCAGAAAATAACCTTTACCAGATTTAATAAAAAAGGTATACCGCTTTTTTAAAAAGAAGTTAACAATCGTCTGCTACTAAGGTAAGGTGTAGTTCAAAGTTTGAAATATGCAAATGGATTTGCGTCAGATTTTTTAAATTAAAAATAAAGCAAATGATTCATAGACGATGTAATTAGCAATCTATTTCTTTTTATCAAAGAGTTGGGAGAAATGATCTTGGACTTCATTTGAAGTAGGATTAAGTTGATTCAGATCATTTATACAGGGTGTCTGCGAAAGGTTGGGAAATCTCGAAGCTGGCAATGCTGGTGGCCAAAATAAGTCGATTGAGCCAAATATGCAAGTGTTGCTGGTTTCAATGATACAGGGCGTTCAATGTTTGAATTTTATTTTGAAATTCCACAATAATTTCCAAAACTGTCAAGAGTATGAATAAAAAATTGGCACTATTATGTATTTTAACATGACAAATAAGAATTTTTAACTAATTTTGACGTTGCTTGTACAGGGCGTCAGTTTTGCCCTGTTCCTTTGATAAAAAGGGGAAAAACTTTTTTGCCTTTAGAATTACGGACATTGTGTATTTAAAATATGAAAGAACGTCCTTTGTTTCATAAAAAAGTTACTCTTATTCGATTTAGATATCTCCATTGGTTATCGAGATATTTGCATATAAAAGTTTCAATGCATTTCGTTTTTAAGCGACTTTTGATCCTTAAATTAAACTAATGAGAATTAAAGGGAAGGTAAAAATTGGTCAAATCATTTGAATACATATTATTTTCTATTTCCTGGCTATGGTGTAAAATCCTAAACTGTATTAAAAGATGTCATATCACAACGGATTAATCAAGTGACTTTGAAAAATATCTGCACATAGCGTTACTATGGTTTCAATTACTTGTTATGATACTATGAAAGTGTCGGGTTGACAATTGTTGTAATATTTTAAAAATACCTAATTAAGGAGTATACATTTACAGAATATTGTGATATACACTTAATTTATGGAGAAGCACGATGTAATGCATTGAGAGCTCAAAGGCTATATCAGAGATTTCCCAATAGACAACTACCGAATTCAGTAACATTTCAACGCGTTGATCAACAGTTACGGAAAACTGGTATGACATCTCTATTAGTTTATTTTGAATAACAGATAGGTTTCTAATTTGTAATTGTAACACATTTAATATTATTTAAGGTAGTTTTATGCCAAATATGGACCGACATTGTGGAGTTCAGATAACTATTCGTTCAGTTGAAGTTGAAGAAGGTATTTTGGATTCTGTCGCTGAAGATCCTACAGTTAGTGTTAGGAATGTAGCGCAACAGTTTCAGATTTCAAAATGCACGGTAAATAATATTCTTAAAGAACAACTTCTGCGCCCATACCATATGCAAAAAGTTCAAGGTTTAAGCATAGATGACTATCCTGCAAGAATACAATTTTGCACATGGCTCTTGGAAAAGGTTAACTAAGCTCCTAATTTTACCACTCCAATACTATTTTCGGCAGGTTTTCGTAGGGACGGACCCATCAACTTGCATAATCTACACATTTATGCAGACGAAAACCCTCATGGTATAAGGGAAACCCGCTCATCAAGTGCAGTTTCAAATCAATTTATGCATGGGCAGGCATAATTGGACATCTTTTAATAGGACCTGTTGAATTACCACCTAGACCTAGACTAAATGGCCAGAGATATTTACAGTTTCTCCAAGAGCAACTACCCAATCTATTAGAGGATCTTCCCTTACAAACACGCATTAATATGTGGTTTATGCACGATGGGGCTCCACCTCATTTTAGTTTAAGAGTTAGGGAACACTTAAATATAGTTTATCCAGACTGATGGATAGACCGGCCAGGACCAGTTCTTTTATCGATTACAAATTTTAATTTTTTATTTCTAACATATTTACAGAAAATAGAATTAAAGGTTATACAATTTCTCGGCTGGTTGCTATGTTATCGGTTTAAATTTCTTGACGTTTCGAGACATATCATTCTTCTTTAGAAGAAACTATGAAAATTGTCTTCTGGTTGTTACTTAGATTTGATGAAAGTTCTGGTTCATAGCGTTCCGGATTTTTATTATTTTTTAAAGCTCTGTGTTCTTTCAGAAAATTCCAAGCTGTAGTCTAAATTGATTTTATTCTAATTTTGTTAACTTTCCATTGCTTCTTTGTAAAATCTTGGATCCTCGTACTTGAATTTTAGTATTACTTAAGGCATATTAGCCGTCTTCTTTTCATCCAAATATATTGATCATAACCCGTTTCACCGGATGTTTTGCGACCGGTCGCTATTCCTTTGAACACATTTTTAGATCAGGAATGGTTAAATTCTTTAATTTCTGAATCGTACAATTTTTGTGGTGATTCGTTTTGCACATTTGATTCGAATCCTAAAATTCTAACCTAAAAATGGCTGAAGGGGTTAAAGTATGAGCAACTCGATCCCAAGAAATTGTATTATTAGGTGTAATAGATTCAGAAGGCCAATATGTTGAAATTCTGGTATCGATTACAACTTAGCACAAGAAGGTAAAACATTTTATGGTCTAACTCTTTGTCGCTTATTTTATTTTGAATAAAATTTAAGAAGTAATAGTTTTTATAACTTGTAACGACGGCATTATATTCGTAACAGAAGAAAAAAATCCAGGACTAACTAATCAGATTTAAGAGGTTTTTTATTTTCAGTTTATTTTTAAAATAAACGCAGTTTCAAAAACATGTTCTTTTGACATTCATTGTGATTCGAACAATACGATCCGGATCAAAGATCCGTGATTCAATGAAACGATGAAAAGAAAACGGCTATTGAGTGAGTACCCTGAATGAAATATACAACACAAAGTAATATAGTATACGAATGTATTTAAAGTTGCATACCATTATACAAGATTCTATAATTATCATTTTTTTCACTTCTGATCATATCAGCATTTGGTTTCTAATATATTAGATCACTTGTAGTAAATTTGCTAGCATTTACATGTTACTTACTTAATACAGAGAAGGTATTTAAATTTGAAGTTCCAACATATAAAATTAAAAATTGGAAGAATGCTATAATTTATGAAACGGCAAAGCGAAAATCACAGAAAACTTTAATAAATACAAGCTGATCAAAATACTTTGATCCTACTAAATTTAATTTTAATTAAAATGGCACAAAATTAGAACAACATGAAAGTGTCACGAATGTTCTTCTAATCCAAAAATCTCGGTATAACATAAAATATCTAAACTAAAAATGATGTGTCTAAATATTATTAATACAAAAACGCATACGTGACTTATATTCTTGTATTCTTGCTGTTCTAATATCACTCTTGACAAAGCCCAACTCGCAAAAATAGCCACAATAGGAAGATCTTACTATTTCTACATTTAACTTTCAAGAGAAGTAGAATTAATAAATATTAGTCGAACAAACGTCATCTTAGACTTCTTTAGAGCATGCTACAGCTGCAGTATCATATAGATAGAAATGAATGAAACTAACAATTACTATGTTTTAATAATTTTAAAATCTAATGATAGCTATATCGCAAAGGGTCTAAAGCATACATTTTGAAAGCAAATTATATTGGGAAATGTGGGATAAAATGGCAGTGAGATGACATTAAAGTGATTTAATGCACATCGAAATGGTAATCAAAGATTGATTTATTTAGCTGAATTGTCCTTTGGAGAGTGGGATCCTTGTATTATTTATTCAAATTGACAATATTCACCCAAGGAAAAGGGCACCGGCTTTAAACATAGTGACCATGACGGTAACAACCATGAACTTGGTTTTAGTATTATTGCGAAGGGCAATCTGTTTCTACGTTACCTTTATTAATTACACTAAATTACTGCTGCACATAAAAAATAATTACTGGTAACAATGATGGAAAAACGGCGTTTCAGAGTTAAATATTTCGGGAAATTATTAAAAAAAATCTTTTTTCAAAAAAAAATTATTATTTAATTTAAAACTCTATTGGAGATGATAAGAAATAATCAAATTATTAAGAGTGCTATTTATAAAGTAAATAATAGAATCTGCTTATGGGTTTAAAATTGTGTAAATTTGTTATTTTTTCCATTTAATTTCAAAAACATATTTTTGCATATATCTAAAAATATTTGAAAAACCAAAAATAAATTGCTATTTCACTTGACGAATGTTATTTTTTATGTAAATGGCAAATACAATGTTCTTTGAAGATAATGCACGTATTTCTATGAAATACAATAAAAAATAATAAATATTTGTTATGCCAGTTTTCTTTCAACTAAACTGAACATAAAATTATATCTATATGAAAAGAAAAAATAGCTCTTTCCATGTTTGCTGGAGTATTTTGCCATCTGTGAAATAAATAAAAAAAACATTGGTATATTAATTTGGCTAGGTAAAAGTAGTGTAACAAAAATAACTCTTGACTTGAGTTTATTTAATTATTTTCTATTTTATCCGCCGGTGGCAAAATACTCAAATAAACAAAGAAAAAGATAAAGCCATGCCACAAATAAATAACTTGACTGAAATGAATATCAAGTATATTTGTTTTGCAATTATTGTCTCTCTAGATGTTTACGTTGATTTTCTTGACTTTTATCGTATGTAACTATTTTTGTAGGTTTCTTTATTATTCTTGTTCAATGTTTATGCTGCTATGTGTTTTTTCACCTCCAAATTATCTTAATCCATATTCTTTTTTTCCATGTCTGATTAAATTATACTCGACAACCAAAATTATAGATAGTGATTCATCGCTAGCTCTTGGACTAGTAAGGGGGATGAAGCGTGCCGGGAACGAAAATCCATTGGCGTGTCTGCGTAAGAGGCAACAAGATATAGAAAATATGGAAAAATATAATAAAACAACATCTAATATTTTTTACGGTTTGCTATAACCGGCACTTTGATAAATTTTAATTATTACAGCATTTTAAAACGTCCCAGTTGTGTTTTTTTAATTTATAAATTTATTATACCCATGGAATTAGACCCCTCGTCTACACTTATGCTATGACGTTTCTCAGGTCGGACAAATCAAGTCCGTTTACACCCACTAAAAAAGCATTTCCTTATTCCCTACCAAGTGCAAAAGACAGAGATAAAATATAGATCGACGTACAGTGTAACTCAGTCTAAACACGATTATAGATTCTACCGATGTGCATGGCGAGCGGCACAAAGATAAATAATATTGAAGCGTATAGAAATCATTTTATATTTTATACGCATTATGGTAATAGTGTTTTTATATTATGTATTAGTCACTCTTTATAATTTCGGCCGCCGAGTATAGACGTACTTACAATTTACAATAAATATTTTCGTGATGTGTTTTAGAATTCGGTTCTTCAGTTTTACTTGAAAACAACATATCTCCCTATCGAATTAATAAAAAATACTTTCACTGTAAAGTGTACAAAATTTCTGACTCAAGGAATAGAAATATGCATACGGAAAAAAATGTTAATAATTAACATCTAGTTTAGTATATTTCTAAAGAAAAAATTGGTCCGCCACTGCTTTTTCATAAAATAAAAATCAGTTTTGGATTCTTCATTTAATTTGGAAGAAAAATGTTCTCTTTCGATTTTTCTGTACGAGTGTTTTCGAGTAAAAAAATCAAAAACTCTTTTAACACACACAATTAATGAAACTATAACAGGAAAAACAACATTAGTGGTGTACAACAACAACAACAACAACAACAACAACAACAACAACAACAACAACAACAACAACAACAACAACAAAAATAAAATAAAAATGTAAGTTAAAAAAATTGCTCGAAATATAGTCAATACAATTTCGATATCGTGCAACTAATGAATTTATTGCAGCAGATACTTCATTTGGACTTCGCCGCATATCATTGTAGGCTTGCTAAATCCTTAAAACTAAATAATCTCTTGTTAATACTGGAGTAGCGTAAACTTTGTCTTTTACATTGCACCAAACGTAAAAGTCCAATGGATTAAGATCCGGTGATCTGGGTGGCCAGGCCACTGGTCCAATACCATTAACCACGTCATGATTCACGTCAATCCTCCCTAGTCGGCCAATCCAACGTTGCAAATAATTAGTATTTAGCCATGCTTTTATAGCTATTCCAAAATCCAGAGCGCTCCATCCAGTTGTATCCAACTTTCATAAATCATTGATGTCATGCAGGTTATTAGTAAGAAATTCAAGAAATAGTTTTGAGTTTAAACTTAGGAGTAGAAAATGTGGACCACAATCATTATTATAAAAAACTTAAAACCAAATATTTACGAAAAATTCGTTATTCCACGTCTACTGAAGAAGGGTTAATCCGTCCACAGAATTTTGTGTAAAAAGTCAGGATTTTCTTCCCTCAAAAGCCTCTGGCAAAATCTCATTCGCTTTATTGCATCCCCGCAAAAATCTGCCTATTCTTCGTTACTAAAAAGCATTTTTCAGGATAACACTAATAATAATGAATAACAATAACAATAATTACAAATCAAATTACTAGAGAGCTAACTAAATGTGATACAGTTACTAATTGGTATTGTTGTACTTGCTCAATTGTTTTTCAGAGATCACTTTGAAAACGATGAGTCGTACAGAAAAATCAAAAGATAGCTTTTTCTTCCAAATTGAATGAAGAATCAGAAACTGATTTTTATTTTATGAAAAAGCTGTGGCGTACCAATTTTTTTTAAGAAATATCCAGTGACGTGCTAGTACGGACGCCACTGGCAAAACTAAAAATAATGTTTTTAATTTTAAAACGTACCCCCTCGATGGTAGTTATCGTCTACAAAATTATAGAAATCATGAATTGGTTAATATGGTTACTTTTAGATGTCATCATATATGTAAGAGACAACCTTCCAACCTCTTTGCCTGTTATAAAATCAGTGGAATATAAAATTCAACTCACTGCTACTGTTTTGTTTTGTTTCCAAATTGATTAAAATTTAAACATGTTTGCTTAAACATAAATTAACATAAATGTTTGAATATGTATGCTGGATTTACAAAATCCGATAGGTACAGTTAAAGGAAAAAAATATGTAGGTATTCAAAAACATGAAGTCTAAATTAATAATTCATTAGTTTACATCTACAACACATTGAGCTATAATTTGTTTGTATACAAGTTATGAGCTTTTTATGTAACCACTTTGTCATCTTTTCAGCGTCCATAAATTATCATTAATCTTATTAGACGGCTCTTCATAAAAATCCATTCAAGGACCTGAGATTCCTTTCAGAGACACCCACTACAGACGAATTGAAGTTTTTATTTACTTCCCTTTCACTTATTAGGAGTGGGTGCGTCAGTTGTTTAACTCCTGTTTTTAATAAAAGTCTAATAAATAATATAATACATACAATATGAACGCATAATTTTCTCGTTTACATGAAAGGGAATATTATATCTTCAACGTGGTTCGTTGTATGCGAATTAATGTTGTAAATACTCGTATTTCAAAAGTCATAATTTTATCACATTTCTAACATTAAATTATTCTTTAATTGCATGTCGAATACTTGCCATGTCATAAATAGTTTATGTTTCGAATACAATACACTGTAAAAAAATCGGTGTGAGTGAAAGCAATAAAGGTTCAGAGTGAATTCATTGAGTGAAATTATTGAGTATATTTTCACTCAATATTGGTAATTTCGATCATTTTACTCATTTGTGATTATATTTAAACAAAAACTGAGTACTTTCACTCAAATAAAGGTAGTCCTTAAATAAATTCCTCACGTAAACTCGTATTTGGTGGACTTGCATCTAAATCAGAGTAAATGTCCTAATTACTGAGTGAGTTTAAATGTATGTTAATTTCGAGTAATTTGAATGGCGCCGTGAAGATGGCACCACTTACATATTGCTTCTGTAACTTCGACCACAGTTGATAGGGGTTCGTTAGATACTCCAGAAATGCGAGATCACCAGGAGAATAGGCTTTGGCCGGCGGCGCCGGGTCTCAGCTGGCGGGTCTCAGCCAGGACAGGAGGAGACCCCGTGAACTAGTGATGTCAAATACAGTTACTTTTTAGTACTCAGAGTATTCGTTACTTTTATCCTGAGTACTCGTTACTTTGTATTCGTTACTGAGTACAGTAACATGTATAGTCCGGCCGACACGATATGCGGCTTTTTTTCTACGCCGACTTCCCGCAAAACTCAACCACACGCTCAAAATACCTTACATTGTCAATATTAGCAAATAAACTTATCTTTTATCCATTGTGGCTACATCTGTTCCAAGTGAACGTATATTCTCTAAGGCAGGTCAAATAGTAACAGAACGGCGCAATAATAGATTATTAAAATCCAAGTATACAAACAAAATCATTTTTCTAAACTGCAACGATTTTTTGTTCATAAAACTTGGTAGTAGTAGACATTCGCACAAAACAGTAAATAGTTTTGAATTGATAAATTACGTTATTTGTTATTTTGGATATTTATTTTTTCGTTAGGTAAGACTAATTTTTATAAGACAAGAGTAGAATATATATATTTTTTTGTGTTTAAAATAAATAAATTTAGAAAATAATTATTTATTTAAATGTTAATAAATATACACTAATGGAAAAAATTAAGGGATAAAAAAAATCTAAATTTTCGGCGACTTTTCAAATGGCTTTGATAAAAATGGACGTATTGGAGTAAAAAAAAGCAACTTGAAGCTTGAGTTTATAATTTTTGGATCTTGCAAAAAAAAATTACAAGTAACACGTACCGCGCAATCTTAATGAATATCATGAAAAAAAAATTTTCGAAATTTTTTTGGATCTTATTTTTGCTGTACGGACTTGAAAAAATGTTTTCCAACTTAACCACCTTATGGATTAGATAGGATGTTCATTTAGCTTCAATTTTTTTTTTTTGGTCTCGATACGACCATTTCTCGCTGAACTATCGGACTTTGAATGAAAATGGATCATTTTCTCTTTGTTCATGGATATCTCAGAAACCAATGGTTGCACAGAAAATCGACGGTGGGTTTCAGAAACTTGAATGAATTCTCTACAAGGTCCTGGCACGGTTTTTTAGAAAAATTTTTTTTATCCTTAACATGATTTTTGGAAAATCGTAAAAATAGGATTTTTAGGGGTCTTCTAGAAAATCACGTACCACATTGAAAATATTGGGAAAATGACTAATGTTAAGTGTGTCTTTTACAGGTCATTGTACCCCTAAAAGCCCTACAGAGTTTCAATTCGATCCAACAAGCCTTTGGGTAACGCTAACGCCAGCGGTTTTGCGAAATTTCTGAATATCGGTTAAAAAAAATTTTTTTTCGGAAAAAAATCTAAATTTCAAACGCTTTCTGCAATAAGAATGTAAAAAAAATCAGGAAAAAAATGTTTTTTTCATTTTTTACAGTTTATGAGCGTTTAAAGGCAAAAAAACGTGATCCTTCAATTTTTTAAAAAACTCAATCGAATGAAACAAAAAAACGGCTTGATGAATCGAATTGAAACTCTGTAGGGCTTTTAGGGGTACAATGACCTGTAAAACGCACACTTAACATTAGTCATTTTCCCAATATTCTCAATGTGGTACGTGATTTTCTAGAAGACTAGGGGTCCTATTTTTTACGATTTTTCAATCGTGTTAAAGATTAAAAAAATTCTAAAAAACCGTGCCAGGACCTTGTAGAGAATTCATTCAAGTTTCTGAAACCCACCGTCGATTTTCTGTGCAACCATTGGTTTCTGAGATATCGATGAACAAAGAGAAAATGGTCAATTTTCAATCAAAGTCCGATAGCTCAGCGAGACCAAAAAAAAAAAAGAAATTGAAGCTAAATGAACAACCTATCTAATCCATAAGGTGGTTAAGTAGGAAAAATTTTGTTCAAGTCCGTACACCAAAAATAAGATCGAAAAAAATTTCGAAACATTTTTTTTCATGATATTCATTAAGATTGCGCGATACGTGTTACTTGGAAAATTTTTTTTTGCAAGATCCAAAAATTAGAAACTTCAAGCTTCAAATTGCTTTTTTTTTACTCCAATACGACAATTTTTATCAAAGATACAGCCATTTGAAAAATCGCTGAAAATTTAGATTTTTTTTATCCCTAAATTTTTTCCATTAGTGTATAAATAATTTAAGTTTTGTATGTTTATATATTATTTACGTTCTTCAGGTGCATAGGTATCTACTATACTGCTGCAAACTACGAATTAAATAATTACATTGATTAATTACTGATTAAATATATTTTACAATTGTTTAATTAAATGTCAACAAAAAGGTATTTCATCTTAAGTAACAATCCTATAGGTTGACGACTACAAATATTGTATCTATGAGCCAAATCTGAAATCCACGCATTCAGTAAACATTCCTTAGAAAAATCTCAGTTTTAGCTTGTTCAATTCAATTTCTCGATTTCGCAAAAGTTTGATGGCAATTTATTAATTAGTACTGTAGTATTGATGGCAACATGTGCAGGCATTAAGAAATATTTTTTGTACCTAAACTGCTCATTAATTGAAAATTGAATAACAGACACAAAACTTCCAAACAATACTCCCCCCCCCCCAAAAAATTTAAGTTTTAGAATTATTTAAAAAAGTCAAAAATTTTACAGGAACTTTGAAGCCATCTAGCAGTTAACCGAAGCGATTGCGAATATAGGTGAATTATTTTGAGGAATATGCGATCTTTCGTTGTACGTGTACCTACTTACTGTATAAGTGTATAAGCTATAAAAACAATCGATGTAATCGATTTTGCAGAATATAAGCGAATTCAAGGAGTAATTAAATAATATGGTTACCATGTATCATGCACCGTGCAAATAAATTAGTGTGAATCATATATGTACATAATTGCCCGTGTCTATTTGTGAATGATATCTTTCCATTACGGAAGATTCCAGGCTTTCGTGACCGTAAATACACTATAATGGGCATGGTGATCAAGAACAATTTGTGGGCGATGGATAATTTGTGGTAAATTACGTAAGTAACGCAGTGGGCTCACATGTCTCAAATATGGAAGGCCATTACAAATTCCCCGATGAGCTGTGTGCCCATTCATAAATAAATTAAGGTCCTAATCAGTGCTCACATCAGGGCTTAATTGAAGATTTGTTATTAAAAAAATTATAATGTGAAATAGAAAATAATCTTATTCAATAGCAAGTTCTAAAGTAAAATAAGTCGTTCGTATTAATCTAAATGTTAATTTTGACATCGCCGCTAAAAAATTAGTAATAATAATTCTTTAGATGAAAATAATGGGACTTCTCTTATATAACCTCTCATTTAGATAGACAGATATCAAGACAGAGTAAAAAATATTCATTAAGGATAGTTTAATTAATAACTTTTTTTTCAAGAAATGAAATGGACAGATTACCTTATACTATACAAGGGTGTTTTAATATGATAAAATAACAATTTATCTGTTATGACATCCGCCTACTTTATTTGTACAAATTTTCGCAATTACCCCTTTAGTGAACGATGACGCATCTAATTTTTTTACTAGAAAACTATCGGTTTTATCGAAAAATTACAAGAGGTAAAAGAGCGCAATAAATCAGTCTTCCCAATAAATATTTTTAAATAAATAATTTGCTCCATATAAAAAATTTCTAATCAAATATTGCAATGGGGTTGACTGTTTCACTCCTATATAAAATACGCCAATGATCGAAAAAATATTGAAAAGTTATCTCTTTACTAGTAGGATGCTCATACCAAGTTTCGTGTCTCTAGCATTCCTCATGTTAAAGAAAAAAATTAAAATGTGAATTTCAGTCCCCTTCAAAAGGGTATATCGCCTCAATGCGCAAAATTAAAAAAATTGAAATGATTTCGAAACATAAAAATCCACCTGTCTTATTCGTTTCTGTTTCAGAATCAATATTGCTGACTTTTGTTACACTTATTTATTTAAAGATACAGGTTAAGTATTTATTTTTTAAAAGATTACTGAAATTTTCTGAGAATTTCAAATTACATCATGTTTACAGAATTATCAAAAACACATTCAAACTGGTAGTTCTTCACAAAAAAATTATATATTTAAAGAATAAATTTTATCAACATTTTGAAATAGGATTTTTCAACAAGAACTATATCGTTTCATTTTTAAAATGTCTTGTCCTATATTTGTCATATTTCACCAATAGTTATAATATTTATGGTATTCGTAAGATATATCGTAATATCATTTATTTTTTTATATGGACATTTTTCAATCTATTTTGAACTACAAAATCGCAATCTTTCTGGTTTGAAAACGTTTCCGAGAAAGTAAGTATATCTATTTTCTCAGTGGGAGACTTTCTCATTAGTAGGTACTTCAGACTTTACAAACACAACATCCGATTGAAGATTTTTTATTTACCTTTTATTTTTTTATAGATGAAGCAAAAAATCCTCGTTTACCAAACTGTACATATGAAAATTTGTCATGCTACCTGGAGTGTATATGATTAGTACGAGTATATACAAGAATCTCTCAGTGGACACGAAAGTTAATTTATTTTATTTTTCTTATAGCATTCACATTACTGTCTTATTATTGCCTATAACAATATGTATATCTTGAATTGCAGAACTAAAGAGAAAGAGACGTTGAATAATTGTTAAATACTTAATATTTACTTTGTGAATTTTGCCAATTCCTTACAGAGAATATTGCCACAGAATGTCATATAGTTAATAGGTATTTCTATTATTATATTTAAAGACTTTTGTTTAAAAACATGTTGAAAAATAAGAACGTTTTTCTCAAAAGATGTACACTGGAAAAACGTTTAACAATTGCTTCGCCTCATAAAAATCAATAGAGAAAAATAAATAATTATATATTTTCAGTGGCTTGGAGAATTACTGGCGCATTCGCCAAAACTTCAAATCATTACATTTACTCTAAATACGTGTTAACCCGTTAAAGCAGGGGTCGGCAAGTAATTTTAGGTGGGGTCCGGATACTTCTGAAAATTTTTAACGAGGTCCAGAAAAAAATTAATATTTCTTATTTTTTAACTTTAATTTGGACTCAAATTTAATCTGCTTACTAACCATTAAGAACTCACACACTCACAATTGTAAAATACTAGAAAAAATTATAAGATTGGCACTTAAACATAAAAAACATTTTTTAAATAATTTATTTGAGTAATTTATACTTTCAAAAAATTTTTGGCGGTCCAATATTTTACCTTCCGCGGTCCGGACCTGGACCGCGGTCTGCCAGTTGCCGACCCTTGCGTTAAAGAGTAAATTAAAAAGTCGATTTTTATTTTGCCACGTTTTTAACAAAATATACTGTAAATTTTCCGAACTCAATCTTTACGTAAAATTGGATAGCAGGTGAAATAAAATTCAGATACAATTCAGAAGTTTTGGCGAAGGTGAAGGATGTTTTCCATCATAACTTAATTACTTTCAATTTCTTTTCAATTCGAAAAGTTTAAACAATTTTAAATATATAATGCTTGAAATTTGTTTAATAAAAATTACAAAAAAAAAAAACATATCCCTACGATTTGTCTCTCTGCGTTAATTTTTTACATCCCTACATCGTAAAGAGGTACCTTTACATTTGCAGACCTAATTTTTATAGACTCATTTGCTATTTTAATGTCTAGAGATTCTTTTATTAAATTTCAATTAATTCTGGGACCAAAAAAGATGATCTTAGATTTCTTAGGATTTCATTTTAATTTGTAAGCCATCACAATATCGTATTTTATATGTAATAATGCAGTAGTAGTATATTGTGACCTAAAGCCAGACTAGCAATCTGGAATAATATTATTAGCAAATATATACTTTGATATCTGATTTTTCAAAACTAACTCACAAATTTTAGACAGTGTAGGAAGTATGTTAATAGGACGAAGATGACCTAACTCAGTCGGATTACTATTTTCTGGTAATGGAATGATGTTAGCAGACTTCCAAGCACTGGGAAAAGTAGACGTATGTATACAGGGTGGTCCACTTTTTTTTGATTAAACTTAAGGAATCAATACATTATCAAAAAATAATGTTAGTTTGCTAAATAAACTATACCCGACAAATGTTTTTGAGATGCAGCGCGTTAAAGTTTCCCGAAAAAAAAATATTTTTCGAATTTTTCTGCAGGTGATCAGGTTTCACCCGTAAGATTTTTATAAATGATTTTGCACTGTACGTGTGATCTTTGGAGGATTTTTCATTTTTTTTACTTTACCAGTGACGGAGAAAATAGGGGTCTCCATTGATTTAGTAAGAAAATATTAGTACGCCACTGGCTTTAAATTTAAAAAACAATATTTTTTGGATTCTCCGTTTAATTTGGGACAAAAAAATGTCCTTGTAAGTTTTTCGTAACTATTATCATTTTCAAGTAAAATTTATTTATTATTACTATTACAATAGACCTACAAATTGCACGACAATAAAATAATTACTGTATCAACTCAATAATCAATATTTAATAAAACTATCGAAAATAATTACAGCTGCATAACATCTAACGAAGTTGTTCGAAATGCCCGCCTGCTGCATTGATACACATTTGACATTTTCGTATTAAAGAATTTATCCCCGCGATGATTTCATGTGGCCTCTGCTTGAGATTATCACATGCGTCTATTATTCTTCTCTGCAACTGATTTCTGTATTCAATTGGTACAGAGTAAACATCATCTTTCAACGTACCCCATACATAGTAGTCGAGGGTGTTAAGATCTGGTGATCTAGGAGGCCAAGGCACCGGCCCCTCCACATTAAACAACGGTTTATATGGCAAACGTCCTATCCAGCGGTTCTGATAATTTACGAACTATTTGGCCAGAGTGAACTGGAGCTCCATCCATTTGGAACCAACTGCGATATCTTTGGTTTAAGGGAATATCTTCCAGTAATTGAAATAACTTATTTTCCAGAAAATTAGCAAATGATAATGAGTTTAACCTTGGAGATAATACATAAGGTCCACAAATATTTTCACCCATCACACCTAACCAGATATTAGAACTAAATTTTTGCTGGTATGATCGGCGTCTCACTTCATGAGCCCAAATATGACTGTTGTGATAATTAAATGTGCCTCTTCTTGTAAAACAAGCTTCATCGGTCCATAAAATATTTCGAATAAATTCATTGTTATACTGCCAACGGTTTAAAATCCAACGATAAAAGCTTAACCTTTTTTCAGCATCTCCTGGATGTAGATCTTGTACGGGATTGAAGCGATATGCACGTTTACGGAAATTGCGATAGCAACGCCAAACAATCTTGAAGAATATCGAAGGCGTCTTACGATTTGAGAAACTCTCGACTTATCAGATTTTTATGTACACTTGTATTAGAATTAGGCAAATTATGTTTAGGCAAGTAAAACATAATAAATAATAAATTCGCATGGTAATATGTCGACGTTTTTGTATAGAAATAAGTAAATAAATTTTACCTGAAAATGATAATAGTTACGAAAAACTTACAAGGATAATTTTTTGTCCCAAATTAAGCGGAGAATCCAAAAAATATTGGTTTTTAAATTTAAAGCCAGTGGCGTACTAATATTTTTTTACTAAAACAATGGGGACCCCTATATTCTCCGCCACTGGTAAAGTAAAAAAATTTAAAAATTCTCCAAAGATCACACGTACTGTGCCAAATCATTTATAAAAATCTTACGGGTGAAACCTCATCACCTACAGAAAAATTCGAAAAATATATTTTTTTTCGGGAAACTTTAACGTGCTGTATCTCAAAAAGTAAACATTTGTCGGGTATAGTTTATTTAGCAAACTAACATTATTTTTTAATAATGTATTGATTCCTGAAGTTTGATCGAAAAAAAGTGGACCACAAAGTGGATATGTGTTAAATTACATGCGTAATATGTTCTAATAAAAAATCACTTTATCATAGTAATTGATGTCATTGATCATAGTAATTGATATCCTATCAGAACCGATGGAGTGACTTTTAATCGAGTTTATGTATTTCGAGATATCTTGCGAGGAAACCGAGAAGGAAAAGTGCAACCGTTGTTAAAGGTGGACTCTGTATATTTATTAAGTAATGAAGTACCAAAAACTAAAAATATGCAAAACTATAGGTATTCTTTAACCCTTAACCTAAAAAATATAAATATTAACTAATTTCTTCTACGTCTTGCCTATTTGTAAAGACAATACTTGCATGATCAGAAAGGATTGACCTTACTCCTTTCTACGATAAATTGCAGCCCCACATTAGCTTAGCACAGGTTCGGCCTCGGAAATTAGCAAAATAGGCAATCACCAAAGGGGCTAATTTTTATCAATAAAGTTAAATTAACCTGAAATGATCCGCATGATATTGCAAAAAGTTTTGATGTCTTTCTCGTGTTGTACACGAATATACCGAGTTCCGGGAACATCATTTTGATTTGTATCTAATACAGGAATGTACAATATGCATCCATAAATCTCTTTTTATTGCTATTTACTCATAAAAGACTGTTAAGATACTTAAACAGGACATACTGTAGAAAGATGTAGAAACCCATGCGGAATTAGAATAAGCAATAAAAAAAAACAATTAAACTTCAATTAAATAAAATACAGCAGCAAAATAATTCTTAGTGGAAAAAAAACAGAATGGATAATTTTGCACAAATTTATATAGGATCACTTATTGGTGTGTGATATATTTATTTGCTCAACTTCTGTTTTGCTTTGAAATTAACTTCTGTAGTGTTTATTTTGACTAACCTCGTATATTATACTTACTCTGACAAAATAAAAATATTCATGTTTAAGGTAGAGCAGTTTCATAAATTTGAAAATAAATAATTATAAAAATATTAAAAATAATTATTACCTACAAATACAATCACTAACATAAGAAATTTACTTTAAGAAAATAAACAGTAAATGCCAAATTTTCTGTTCCTAAGCGTATTATTTGAAATTTCTAAATGTTTACAGTTCTATTTTTTCAATTATTTCCCTTATAAAATAACAGGATAGGATCATAGAAAATATCGCTAGATTCGTAATTAAAAATTTTATCCCATGCAATTAAAATTATAGATTTTTTCTCATGTGGTCCTATAATTGAAGGCGGTAACTCTAGAACTAGAATCATTTGTAACGTATATTTTAATGAGAAAGTGTTCCTTTTTATTAGAATTTAATTTAAATTTAATAACAGTAACATAGCAGGATTATAGTTAAAAATTAGAATGTCCTTAGTGTCGACATGAATAAAAAAGTTTTATCTAGGAATACTACACTGAAATAAACAATCTTTTGGAATAAGAAAAGATTATAGATTTAAAAAATATACAACAAACATATTAAATTGTCTTCTTCTAAAGACGAATAGAGGCTCTAAAAGGACCAAACACGTTTTATACAAAACTTTTCCTAAAGTAATCGTAAAAAGTTTTTTAGTCATTTTTATTTCTGTAATTATTCATTTGTGGAAATTTTTGTTACTGTTTTTGTTTAACTGTGTATTTCTGCCACATAAAAATATAACTTGCGGCACAAAGGTCAGTCAAAAGTAAAAGGCTTGATTTTATAAATTTAGATTTGACTAATAAGAAATATTTTACACTAATTGTAAGAAAGTAGAAAATTCGTCTCGATTACGCAATAATCGCTATAGCTCAGTTAACTTTTCGCAAACGTCTCTACTTTCGCTCTCAAAACTCAAATTGACTTCAACTTAAACGTGATAGTTTTTTTTTCCATGGATATACAAGATATTCAATGGAAAAACACAAACAACAAACATTTTGGGAAACGAAAGAATTCGGTGAAAAGAAAATGAAAGAAGTCCGCGTTTATTTTCCTTTTAAACGTTCCATAAATTTTGATCATTGTTGGTTGAATATTCTCAACAAGGCAAGTAACAGCAAAATGGATATTATACCTTACAAACAAATAACTAAAACAAACGAAAAACCATCACATTTTCTCACCAATACTTATGGCACCAGGGGTTATTTATTTATTTATGTATCTACACTAAAAAATTTCACTTTTTCACTCAATTTTATTCAATAATGTATCAATTTCTGTCCACACCCGATTGAGTGAGTTTTACTCAAATCCGAGTTACTGATAACTATTAATTGAGTGACTTGTGACTCTATTCTGAGTATATAAAACCAATTTAAAGTTGACGTTTTCTCTAATATTATTTAAAGTTAAGTAGGTAAGTTAAGTTAAGTCTAATATGATTTTAAGTTAAGTTATTGAGTAATTTTTGTATCCTTTTTAAATTTTAATTTAATTTAAAATCATTGTATTAAAGTCATAAACTACTAAGCTGCCACTGTGGTTTCTACACAGATCTGCTTTAGATACAATATTTTAGGTTTCGATTAAAGGAATTCGTGAACTGATCGGGCGAATATATTGCCATAACATATTATAATATTATAAATAATTATATTTTTTGCGTTTTATTTATTATAATTTAGTTTTGTTTGTTCTGTGTAGTTTATTTAATAAATAATGTTATGCGCCAATTTATAGTATTATAAAGATTTGTTTAACATGTAAAATGTATTTAAAATATTTAAATTTTTAATTTTCCTATAGTATCCTTAAACAATATCACAACCATATTACCAAGCTAGCTCTTTTTATATGTCACTTAATTTGATTTTGAATCTTTAAATGTAAATTTATTCATTATATTTTTTTTAAATCATTCTCAAATTATAATTTAATTATATTTTTAAAATATTTAATAATTTTAATAACAACTAGAGTACTAGTGTACTTTTTGCAAATTAATAATAAAATTTTTATAGAGCATGTTGATATCTCAGTAGTCGGTTCTAAAGCTTTTTGAAATTAATTATGAAGAAAATGTTTAATATGTAATTAATTTTGTTTCTTTGCTTTAGTTAAAAAAAAATAAATGGTATTGTTTTAATTGAGTTTGAAATACGTATATTGTAATAACAGGTTATAAATTTATAAAATCCTTCCTAATTCCCTATCAAACCTGAGCCAAATTATTTCTAATTTCTTGTTCTACAAACTTATAGTTTCTTGTTACCTATACTACACTTTTGTTGTCTTTTTGTCTATATTTTCCTCACTAGTAATGTCCTTCCTGTAATCTCTCTCCTGTCTCTTCTCCTTCCTTTCTTTCACTCGAACTTTCCTCTATTTTGTCTTGTTCTCCTTCTGTGTCCGACTCCACTCCGTTGACTGCCACTGTCTGAATCACCTCCCTGGCTCGTACTGCTCCTTTCCTTTTCTAAATGGCTACAATTCAAAATGATGTTCTACTAACCTGACAGTATTATGATTATATTGAGTTATCTGTCAATTTAGACTTCACCCTGATTTTCTTTCTGCCAAATAACTTCTTTCCTATTCCCTAACTCTCACTGTTCTCTTCTTTCTTTATTGTTTTTTAAATGTCCCACAATAACTTTGTGCTTGATTATTTTTCTCTAATACTCTTCTTCTCCTAAGCACTTGTTTCTTTTTTTTAATCTTCTATGTTTTATTTCACTTCTTATTTTAAACTTCTTTTAATTGCTATGATTTCTATATCTCTTTTAACTTCTTGATTCTCCTCTCCATTTATTTATGTCTCCTTGATCACCACTTTTTTTCTATCATTTTCTTTCTCACCGCGCTCTTATATCTAATTACAATATTTATTAATATATCGTTTTCAATCTCAACCAATCAGATTATTTTATAATTTATACATTTTTAATTTACCATTTTTAATACCATTTTATTCTTTTTTTAACTACATTACATTATTTTGTGGACACTTTTTATTCCTTTATACTGAGATTTAATTATAATTTTCATATCATTATACACTGTCACTTTTCATCCCACTGTCACCCAAATTATCCTTACTATTTTGTCACCATATAACCAGTACGTCATTACTTGTTGTATTTTAACTTAACTTCGATTAGATTTTAAAATTAAAAACTCTTAATTCAATTTCTACCTGTTACAATATATTGTTACGTTATAGATAACAATTTAACTATCCGTTTATTTAACTAAATATGAATCGAGACTTAATATATCGCCTTTAATCATTGTAATTAAATAACTGCATTTAAACACAATTTTCAGATAAACCGATACTTGTCCAACTCCAAAGCAAACCATACGCCATACTGCCATCCACCACGCCACGATCACGAGATAACCTAGGGACGATGGAAACAAAGTACTCAGTAAAGAGGACATTTACTCTGATTTAGGTACAGGTGCACCTAATATGAGTTTACGTGAAGAATTTATTTAAGTTCTTATATTTGAGTAAAAGTACTCAGTTTTAGTTTAAATATAATCACAAATGAATAAAATGATCAAAATGCCCAAAATTTAGTGAAAATGTACTTAATAATTTCTCTCAATATATTCACTCCGAACCTTTATTGCTCTCACTCACACCGATTTTTTTAAGTGTATTTTCTTTTCAGGGTGGTTGAAATGTTTATTTATGTTAGTTTTTTTTGTTTCGTTGTAATTAAATAAATACATATTTATTTACTTTAAATAACAAAAACTTCCGTTCCCAAAATGAATCAGCATTGGTTAATTTTTTCTAGAGCGGTAAATCCCCCAAGACCGGCCCTGGGCTAGCAGTATCCTAACGCAAGATGAATAGAAACAGTAAACGCTAATTGTAATCATCAACCCACGTCAAACAGATTATTATGCTAAAAAAATTATAACATCTGAAAACTTGTTTACATGGAATATTGGGCCGTGTAGTGTGTAACTTCTGGCGAAAATAAATTAGTTTTCCGTTGAAAAACATCATTAAAATAAATTGAACAGCTGTAACTAATTTTTGCCCAGCCCTGGCCTTGGCAAAACGCACGTCACGATCAACAATAGGCATGTGGCCATGACTTTGACTCGGTATACCTACCGCCTAGCGACACACAGTCTAGATGTTTCGGCAGAGAGCGGATTTCTATGCCAACGAATAGATCCGAGATCGCACTTTCTACTAGTCGCCAATTTCCAAGGGATCAACAAGTAATGGTATTTATTGTGTATTCAAAAAACGTTTATAAATATTTGCCTGCTAAGCAATTTAAGCATTTTTTAGTGTATAAAAAGGAAGAAAAAATAAGTAGTTACTTCGTATACAGCAATAACGTTAAGTAAAAGAAAATCAGTGCTGGTAAATATACAGGGTGTCCACGTTTTTTGTAGCAGGACTTTCACAACTTGTACTAAAAGTCCTTTAAAAAAAAAGGTTCATGTAAACATATATGTATAGATGCGTCGTTTTCGATTTACAGAGTGTTCAAGTTTAAAATGAGAATTGATTTTTTGTTCGTAAAACGAAAACCCCTTTTTAGATTTTGTTGAAACTTGGCAACTTTGTTTGTAATAATAATTCTCATTTTCTCACATAATTTAATTTGTCCTATTTTCTCCAGTGGCGTCACAACAAGATACCAGCTGATAAAAATAGAAAAAAATATGGTACGCCACTGCTTTTTGGTAAGTTTGAAATTTTTCTCAGATTTAGCTATCAAAAGTACAGCTTTTTTTGTTATTTAATTTTTTCCTATCTCGCTTTATTTAGTCAGAAATAAAACATTTTCATGAATAGGTTCGAGATTTGCTTAATTTATTTATTTACTTGTTACAAAGTGTGCCGTGAATATGTCTGTTTTTGAGTTGCCAAGGATTTTTTGTTGAGACCTTACATCCTGCCCAATAGATTAAGCGGTCAATTATTTATTGAATTTTTAATTACTCAGCATGATAACATGCTAGACGATTCAACAAAGAATAGACTTCAATTCTCTTTGGTGGTACGAAACTGGCTGAATACAGAGTATCCACAGAGATAGGTGGATCGTGGAGGTCCAGTTGGGTGGCCTCCGCGATCGCCTGATCTAACACCTTTGGATTTTTTGTTTGGGGATTTATTAAGGACGCAGTTTACTCTACGCCTGTTAACTCGCAAGAGGAACTTGTACGACGAATCCGGAACGCTGCTCTCAGAATAACTCCACATCATTTGAGAGACGTTAGGCGGTCTTTGATACTTCGCTGTAATTTGTGTGTAGAACGAAATGGCGGGCATTTCGAACAGTTCCTTTGAGGTGTATTTATACAATAAGTTGTTTTTCCATACCGTGTTGTTTATTTTTTTATTATCTTACAATAAACTGTGTGAAACAAAAAGTTTTATTTCTGTCTAAACAAAGCGAGATACGAAAAAAAAGTAAACAACAAAAAAGTTGTATTTTTTATAGCTAAATCTGAGAAAACTTACCAACAAGCAGTGGCGTACCATATTTTTTCTATTTTTATCAAGCTGGTATCTTGTTATGACGCCTGGAGAAAATAGGACAAATTAAATTGTGTGAGAAAATGAGTATTATTATTACAAACAAAGTTGCCAAGTTTCAACAAAGTCTTAAAAGGGGTTTTCGTTTTACGAATAAAAAATCAATTCTCATTTTAAATTTGAACACTGTAAATCGAAAACGACGCAACTATACATATAGGTATGTTTACATGAACTTTTTTTTTAAAGGACTTTTAGTACAAGTTGTGAAAGTCCTGCTACAAAAAACGCGGACACCCTGTATAGTTAAAACAAGGGCACACATTAAAATTTTGTTTTTGCCGGATGCGTCATTTCAAATATTTCAGAATAACGCATATAGAGTGTTACAAAATTCTACCTACAAAGTTCTACATATAATTCTGTGACTAAACATAAGAAAAAAGTTCTAATCAAGCTGGGTCTATAAAGGCTTCATTTTTGAGACAGTGTTGTTTATAGGTTTTTTTAACAATTTATTAAAATTCCGTATAAGTACTCTTCACTTTTTGATATGTCGATGAATGTAAAAAATATTATAATTATTACCCCACTTAGGACAGTGACAACCTGGTGAAAATAATCATAATCATAATCAACTGATACTTTGAAACAGCAACTTTCTTTAGAAACAGGACCTTTTTTTCATTTTTGACAAAATTTAATTTTTTTTATTACCCATTTAAATTGTATTTTGATACTAACCTTCTATTTTTCAAACTGTAGTTTTATGGAAAATTACAATTTTTAATTAAACTTAAAAAACGGCTGTTTATATTTATCAGTCGATTAAGAAAACAAGTATTTTGCAAATATACAGGGTGTCCCGTTAATATTTCAAATAATTTTGTGTGCAAATTCCTCATGGGAATATAATAGGGGTAGTTCATGTAAAGTTTTTTTCTTAGTCGTCCTGTTTTCGAGATACAGTGTGTTAAAGTTGTTACTTTCCAAATGGTTTTTCTTAGTTATCGGCTAAAGATAAAAATGTCAAAATTTGTACACGAGTAAACATCAACTGGACGTTAAGAATAATGTGCAAACAGTTTCTTTCTGAAAAGCAGTGTCTCCGATACAGGTAATTGGAGGGGTACAATCGAAAAAAATATGTTAAAAGTCAAAATTTGTTACATTTCTAAACGGTTTTGTAAACTCTAAAGCATACTACAAAAAAAAAGGTATACTTGTCGAAATTCGGTAGCATATACCACTTTCGAGAAAAATATAGTTGCATAGAAGCAAATGGGGCACAATTTCAGCATCCACTGTAGTATTTCGAGATTTGCTCATTTATTTAATTGTGCATCTATTTTGTTATGTCTGTCTCTGAGTCCGGTTCCCAATATTTTTCTATTATTATCATTTTTTTAAACATTCATGTCCATCAACAATTCAGTCCATTCGACAATTAATTGTTTATTTTAATAGTGGTCGTGTAATAGTTTACAAAATCTAAAATTAGTTAGTATCTAATAGATAATTAATTACCATCATTTGTTTATTTTGATTTACTTTTTTAAATGATACTTTACAACAATCTTAAACTTAAAATAAATTTTAATGTTTTAATTTCTTTAAGTTAATAATACAATTTAACTGTTTTATGTGATCCGTAAGAAATTTAAATTATGTATATTCTTAAATGCAAAGACTATTGGTACCTAAATGTATTTAGCTCATTCAATGCTAACGTTCTCTTTCAATTTCATATTATTATAATGTATATTATGTTAATGTACTTGTGCCGCTTTATGTGAACAAAAAAATACAATTTCATTTTTCTCGACAATGGTATAAATTTCTTATCAGAAGAACGATCTCCCATTCAACTGAGATTTTCGGAAAACGATACTCTATACCGATTTTCAACAAGTATACCTTTTTTATGTCGAATTGTCCACGGAAAAATGAATCCCATAATTATTAGATCATTGGCGTAGAAGTGGGGGTAAAAATATCCCGCTTTACTACCATTCCTACGATACTGACCTACAAAAATTTGTAAATTTTACAGTAAATTATGCACCTGTGCAAATGTTAACACCACACCAAATTTGAATCAATTTGTTATAAACATAGCAAAGTTTCATAAATAATATGATTTTAAAAACCAACCAATACGGCCCTGTACAGTGAAAACGGTGAGACTTAGACCCTTGCATTATAAGGCAATTCTAAATTATTTATTGAGTTATATTTGTGATTAAAGTTTAATTCACTCGAACTAAAACATCCTGTATACAACCTTTTTCGAGATCCTAGGATCGAGAACCACTAGTTTAATTTTTATTTCGCAAATATCTTTCGAAATTTTTCCCATCTTGTAAGTTATTTTTGTGGGCCTAAAAATAATCCCATGCTTTATTGTCAAAATATGACCAATCTAATGTTTCATCTTCAGGCATTTCCAGAACCTCCTAGATTTTTAAAATGAAACAAAACGAAATCCTCGTAAATTCAAAACTATAAGTTTACATAAAAAAAATTCTACATTATAAATCCACACAATTTGAGATGTTCGAGTTGTTTTTTTTCCAGAAATCGCAAAAGCCATGGATTGCCATCTGAATCACGGTAATTGTTTCAGCACGTACATCTAGAAGGCCACGAAATACAAACAAAAAACAGAATCGTGTGTTGTTCTAGTTCTTAATGGGCCACATTGTAAATCAACAAAAATGGTAAATATCTTCTAAAATATTGAAAGTAATCAATAATTCCTAAATGTATCATTACGCTACGAGTACTTATTACCTCCAAAAAAACTACGAAATGGTAAACATCGACTAAAATATTCAAAGCTATAAGTAATTACTAGATTTATCAAGTTGTTAGTTTAAAAAAACTTCTACTGAAAAATATATATTCTCAAATAGATATTAATTTCTACGGAAAAATGGATCTAAATCAATACGATTATTCAAGGTCTCGAAAACAAAATTGTAATATTTCACTAGAAAAATAGTGTCTATACCCCAAAACTGCCACGGTACCGATCTGTAACGCTATTTTCGGATAAGCCGACCTCGAATTAGTTTAGGAAAATTTTTAACCTCTGCTCACTTGATCACCGAACAAAAATAAATTGTTCGCAGTAATTCCTATGTCTGCATTTCCGTAGATTCATCTGTATATGTGACAGATGATTACAGAGAGGAATTAATTTGAATTGATTAATTTGTTCGTGTCCACGCTTTTCACTTAGGTACATCTGTAGTATCATTGGTCTTCATAATGACCCTTTACCTACTTTAGAGGGAAAAAATAGATAAGAATACCGAAAAAGCAATGAATAAGGAGAGGCAAATTGAGACATTAAGGAAATATTGTGGATATTTCGCGTAAATTATGTAAATATACCTAACGGTTTTGGAAAACAAAATCATTAAAAATACTAGATGTTACAATTTTATGTTCATTTGCAGATATTTATTCGACATTTGTTTTTTTTTAATAAAATCTGTAATCCCTTAAATTAATAGAAATTCCAGTAATTCTAGAGTAACTATATAAACTCTTACAGTTCTTACAGGTTATTATTTATATTTTTACAGCTTCTGATATATAAATCAATAGCGGGTGTTCAAATTTGAATAAACTTTTTAAATTTGCCGCCATTTCTGTTTTTTGTACTAGAAGGGGTTTGGCTTTTTGACAGCTGTTAAGTAGAAACATAGCGGTTAATAAATATGGAGAAGGATACTATTGAACATCGCGTCTTTATTGTTAAAAATTGTTTTAAATACCTATTTGTGAAAGTTATGCAGAAGTTGGAAGAAACTATCCTACAAAATATGGAAAAGCAAATTGTCCAACAAACAGCATCACTGAAAATATTGTGAACGAATTTGAAGAAACTGGTTCAATTCAAGATCAAAGTAAAATTTACAGTCGTCGTTGTCGTTCACAAGAAAATATTGCAGATGTCAATGATAATGTTACTGTAGAAATAAACACATCGATTCTGCATCGTTCACAGCAAAGAAGCATTAAACAAACCACTTTATTCAATATTCTGCATAAAGATCTTCACTTAAAGGCTCACAAAATACAGTTATAGTCTTTTCGAAGTCAGTTCAACAAGTATAAAAACGTCTAGCAATAAAATTTAATGAGTTTCATAGGCGCTCCTAAAAAAGTTTTCTGCTAAAGGTAAAAAATTATAATAATTTGTATACAGTGCTTTCGAAAAGTAACGAATAAATTCATTATTTTTTAAACTGAGAAGTTTTCGAAAAAATCCCCTGGCACGTCGATTTTGTTTTTAAAAAAGGCACTTTTTGACATACGACCCATATTTGTGACGTCATCGTTCTTCGAGATATGACGTCATCGACAATTTTTTTAAATAACAACCCCCAATTTTGACCAAGCCATTTGAAAGAGCGTGTCATTCTACATACGCATCGTCAAAAATCATGGTTGCCTGACAGTAGCCTTAGCGACCGAAAATGTTTTTTATTGCTGTCAGATAAAAACTTGAAATCGTACTTTATTAAATAGTTTTTTCGTTTTTTGAGTTATTTATTTAGTTCTTATCTTTCGTTTGGCAAAAGCAGTGCGTTTGAAGTGTTTATTGAGTAGTAACTTTGTCATTTTATAAAAAAAAAATGGTAAAATTAACTGATCGAGAACGAATTGAAATTCTTTGAATGATCTGATTTGGAGACAGGATGCGCACCCAAAAAGTAGTTGAATTGTTCAATGAAACTCATCCTGATTGACATCCCATTAGCCAAAGCATGGTAAGCAATATTGAGTTTAAATACCGTAACTTTGGACATGTTCGTGATCTTCCTAAATCTGGTCGACCATCAAAATCGGTAGATGATGAGCTTAATGTTTTGTTTGCAATACAAGAAAATCATCACTCAACACTTAACCAATTGGCTTCTGATTTCAATATGGCAGCGTCCACAGTTCACAAAATTATGAAAAAAGCAAAGTATCATCCTTATAAGGTATGCCTTGTTCATGAGCTATCTGAAGACGACATTGATCGGCGAAATCAATTCTGCGAGCAAATGCAAGAGCTATGCAATAATGATAATTTCGTAAAAAAACGTAATTTTTTCTGACGAGGCTACGTTTGTTTTGAACGGCCATGTCAATAGGCAAAACTGCCGTTATTGGGCTACCGAGAATCCCTGATGGATGATGGAGTATCACACTCAAAGTCCCCAGGAAGTAAATGTGTGGTGCGGCATAGTCGACGGAAGAATTCTGGGTCCCTATTTCTTTGACGTCAACCTAACTGGTGCAAGATATTTGGATTTTTTTCGAGACGACCTCATTCCTGAACTAATACCACTAATACCACTAATTCCTGAACTTTATATCCAGATATAGAGGAACATGATCTTCCAAGAAATGACATTTTCTTTCAACAAGAAGGTGTACCTCCCCATTATGCAACACCTGTCCGTGCTTATTTAGATGAGCTGTTCCCGAATCGTTGGATAGGGAGAAGGGGACCGATTAAGTGGCTAGCCAGATCGCCTGATTTGATACCCCTAGATTATTTTTTGTGGGGATACTTAAAAAGCAAAGTATACGTTACTAGATCGGTTAATTTAGAAGACTTAAAAGCAAGAATTCGTCACGAGATACATCGTATACCTCCTGAAGTTATTGATAATGTCCAAAAAGAATTTATTAATCGTCTTTGCTACTGTCAGGCAGCCAACGGTGCACAATTTGAACATTTAATTTAGTCGATTTTTACATAATCATTATCATTTTCAGTATTGTGAAAATTAAATTTTAAAATCTTCAAACATTATTTTCTTGAAATTGTTGTTATGTAACACCATAATTTTTCATGATGTGTATGTAGAATGACACGCTCTTTCAAATGGCATGGTCAAAATTGGGGGTTGCTACTTAAAAAAATTGTCAATGACGTCATATCTCGAACAACGATGACGTCACAAACATGGGTCGTATGTCAAAAAGTGCCTTTTTAAAAACAAAATCGACGTGCTAGGGGATTTTTTCTAAAACTTCTCAATTTAAAAATTTAAAAAATAATTAATTTATTCGTTACTTTTCTATATGTTTATTTGGCCAACATATTTTAATTGTTTATGTCCTCAAACAATTTTATTATAATGATGGTAAATTTCGTTTTTTTCAATTTCAAAAGGTCTACAAAATGTCATGTATAATATTAGTAAACAAAATATCCCTCTTATTTCTCCCTTTCGCAATTGTAATATGAATGATTAATAGACGGTGCTTATAATAAATTAAAATTACCTGAATCACACCAAATTCCGCATTGCTGCACTGCACTGCTAGGCAATTTGTCAACCACTTGTCAACAACAGAGATTTATTACTCAGTCGCCCAGTGCGGCTGTGTTATACGCCGTTTGCCCGCTCGTGTATTCTTCATCTGGGTGTATGCATTTCTACCACCTCCAACATTTAGTTGGACCTATATATGGGTATAGCTAAATAAATTTGGGGACAAGTTTTTCAAATATTTCAATGCCAAGTTGCTGCGTTAGCAACCGAACCTGGTACATACTGCCAACCTCTTGGTTCTTCAATTGAGATCGGAAAGACTATAACACAAGAATTATTGCCAACCTGATCATAGATTACGTCGTCTATTTGATAATTCGGCTTCTTGCAGTGAAAGAAGAAAATGTTGATTTTTTTTTTAATAGAATCACCTTTAGTGATGGAGCTCATTTTGAAATTGGTGGATATAAATAAACAAACAAAACTGTCGTATTTGCGGTGAAGGAGACCTACGAGTAATAAACAACCAATGCATTCACAGGTAAGTAACCTTTTCGAAAATGAAGCTGGAAACGTTGTTACTGTGAATGGTGCTCGATATCGAACGATGATTAATAACCTTTTATGGGATGAATGTGCATAATATGTGGTTTCAACAGGACGGTGCAACATGTCAAACAACAACGGAAACAATCGAGAAAAAATTGGTAATCGAATAATTTCTCGAAGTGGCCACCAAGATCATGTGATATGTGACCTTCAGAGTTCTTTTTATGGGTTTTTTTGAAGAGCAAAGTTTATGCTAGAAATCCTCAAACCATTCAATATGTGTGAAAGAAAACATAATTGCGCAAATCACTCAAACCGAACCACTATTGTGGTTCTGGTGGTGCATGGAAAATTTTGCTCACGTTAACTAAAATTTGAACACCCTCTACAAACAGGGTGTCCCGTAATTGCCAAAAATTTCGTCACCATATTCAAAAATAAAAATTAAGTTGCTATAGGCAGCACTTTTGTTCTTATTTTTAATCGTAGAATTTATTGATGAAGTTTGGTAGGCATTATGAGATGCCCTGTATCAACAAAGTAAATGCAAAACGTTATGACTATTTAATATTTTACAAACACACATAAACACACCCTTGCAGAAATAAGTTTGCATTTCTGACTCAGGTAGAGCTGCGCGTTGGTTGAGAAAAAACGCCATGAAGGTAGAAAGAATCAAGCATATAGGCGTGGCGATTTGGAATAGAAACGTTTCTCTTGCCATGACCAGTGTACATGGGCGGAGTTATCTCAGATGCAAACTTATTTGTGTCTATCTATACACGCTTTCAAACAGCTATCAGAAAAAATTAACGCTGTGGGTACTGTACACATGTCTGCAAGTGACCCATTTTAAGTATTAAGCCAATAGCGTCAGCCTGATGCCGCCCGGACCGGTCTACCCATTGCAAGCGACAAGAAACAATGTGCAACACGGAACATGGTTCCCGGAAGAGGACCACGGCAGATTGGCGCCAAGGACCAGATACTTAACCTACGAGGGACTCCACACCAGCGAACACTCGCCACGACAACATATCTTTTTCTCTACACTTAGTTTTCAATAAAAATACTTTTATTTGCCCTTGAGGGAGAGTTTTATTTTGCTGCACACCGAAAGCAACCCTCAACGCAGTACACCCAATCAAATACGTCCCTTGTATATTTCCAGTAAATACTCGAATAATCCTGTACACATTTGGTAAACCCCAGGCCACCCTGAAAGCGCTAAAGAAACCCTCATACAGGTCACTCCTCAAACTTATGAAAAATATTCAAAACAGTTCTAGCAGTGGGGACTGGTTCGTCGGGGTATGAAAATATAAATCGACCAACGATTTCCTCTGCACTTTCTGCACGATAATACCATTTAAAAATATTAATTTCTTGTTCGCCACTGTACACCATTTTTATTTTGTAATAGTCCGTCTACTTCTTACCAACGGTTTGAGTGGAATAATAATAAAAATAAAACTAAACAAACAGCAAAGCGCTTTAGGTATTCGGTCGGTTCACAAAAAATGCAACGGGGCAGATGCGCTCCCACAGTCAACCAATTACGAGAGTCCGAGTCGCAGCCTCGATGATATAATGTCATGTCCGACCCCTTCCACCCGAAGTTGATAGGGGAGATGCGTGTAATTTACTTAGTCAATGTGAAAGAATTACCTGGCCAGACCGGTATATGAGTAAGAAATAATGGTAATCTCTATGTTATCCCCATGTTTAACACAAAATTGAGAATAAATGTACACATTTCTGTAATTTTACACAACTATTGTGATATTTATCTTATTGCGAATTATGTTTGCTTCAAGGGCAAAATTCTATTGAAGTCGAATGTAATTTTACCGAATACTTTTACGGGAAATGTAATTTACACTTCAGTTCTAATTCAACAATGCATATTTCTGTCAACAAGTAATCAATTTTATTTGCTGTAAATTTGCAGTATTTATTCCCCTTTTCAGTATAGGAATTTAGTGTTTGGTATTACTATCTCATATTACTGGGTATTATTTAAGAAATCTTAAAAAAAATTGAAAAAAGCCTACTTTACGATACCTATAAAAGCTCTTCATTACCTTAAGTGCATTCCTGACGCTAATGATAAATGGCGTATTTTCAATGAGTTTGCAATTTCTAAACGACAAATAAATAAACTGGGGTCACCTTGGCCGACTTATCCTATTACATTAACCATGAAGGAAAAGCCACTCTAGTTAGTTTATACACGTTAAGAAATACGATTCATCTCGTTATTGTAACAATGTTGCAAAGTTTGATGTTATTTGTTAAGCACTGTCCATAAAGATTTAAACAAAAATATAAGTACTCGAATTCCTACTCTTTGATTCTCTGAAGAATACGAATCATGAGCATAGAAAGAACAGAATAGAGTATGTGCGTTAGAACGATGTTATCAAAAACGAACGTACATATTTACAATTTATTAATATATGTAAGAAAGTATGTATGTACGTATATACTTAACATTTTACTTGCTAATCGAATTTTCCACTGAACCACCATAATATTCATTCTAAAATTAGGTTAGGTTTTTAACTGAGTATATATTCAAAAACATTCGAATGGCTAACAAAGCCGCCTATCAGTGTTGGATGTATTGGAGGCCATTACGGAAAATCTAAAAGTACTACTACTAGTCTGAGGAGCGGTTTTTGTTTGTAGAGGCCTTAATAACAGTAATAAGAACCGAAATCAATATCAAGGCGGTCCTAGAGGCTTTGATAGCATGTCCGCTCCCACAGAGCCTAACCCGAGAACAACAAGGGCACGTCAAAGATTCCTAGCTGAGGCAAAGGAAGTACAAGGTACTTCTGTCCCTGACGGTGACCAGGTATATAGGCCACGGAGAAACAACCCGAAAAACTATGGCACTTCTTTAGTATCTTTAGTTTTAAATAAAAATGTAAGTAATCGTAAGTAATCAATTCCTTCGTAAGTAATCAATTAATACTAAAGCGAGGGCAAATAGAACAATTATTTTAAGTATTTCGAAAGTGCTTCAATTTAACATTTCAATGAATATTTCGTTTATTTAGAAATGATGATAAACAAATTTTGGTTTGAATTTCTGCATACTTACAGGAAAAAGTCAGGACTTGATCAAATGATCGAATGCAGCACATGTCGCGCCTTCTAAGAACCTCATTATATATTTTAGTTTATCATTAAAAAAATTCTTATTTGTTAATTTTCAGATCAATATTTCTAAAAATATCAACAAGTCAAAATAAAAATAAAAATTGTAACTTTCATGACTTTCTTAATATTCACTTGAAATCTCAATTTAGGAATTCTCTATCTCATTGCTTATGAATCACTTCTTAATCCAAAGTGGATATTAAGTATGATAGTTACAATTTCTAGTTTGACTTTTCGAAATACTAATATGAAAATTAATAAATACGAATTTATGGGATGATAAACTATATGTAATGATCCACTGTCTTTTTAATGTTTAATAACATTTGTCAGAAGACCGATACAGTGATATGATTAGCAGTCAAAGCCATGTTGAAAAAAAAAAATTGATTTCTATTTTTTCACTCTCGATTGGGTCAACACACCCACAAAATTTTATACAAATATGCAGCCACAGTTATAGCGAATTACAATTTTCACCATTTCAGTTAAAGTTAATAAAACACCCTGTATCTCAAAAATGGTTAAGTTAAAAGGTAAATATACGAATATTTCGAAAGTCATCTGAACATACTCTAGATCCTGTTAAAATTTAAACCTAGAACATTCTATATAACTTTAATCCGGACAATTTAAAAAAAAATAAATAAGTAGTTAAAATAATGTCACTGGTGGCTGACATATACGGGGAAATAATAAATAATCAACTAATTATCTTTTTTTACATTGGGTTACATTCAAAATAAAACATTTGATTCCAGTAAGTTGTTTAAACTTTAAAAACTTTAAGTAGTTTAAATTTATAACACATTATTCGTTGATAGAAAAAGTATGATATCTATATGCGTATAAAACAATCTATTGACTTATGAAACTGTTGTATTAGCACCGGTAAAATAACTACGCATGCTTAGCCAGTATGTGTGTAGTGCTAGAGCAAAAAGTATTATTGCAGATTTGTTTAATATTTCAATAAAAATTTTTTAATAACTAAAATTAATTGGTATCTACAAATGTAGCTTCAGCTTTTAACCAGTAGCTTAGATATGTTGATAAAAACGAAGAAAGTTCCTGCCACATTTTACCAAATTTGCTTAAAAATAACAGGTACTTTAAGAAATATAAACAAATCTAACAAACATTCTTTTGGAAATTCCGATACCCTATTTGGACCGACATAAGGCGTTTGTAATAGCTTCCAACAACCCTGAATATACGTTTTCAAGTAACTACTAAACTATATCAATCTATGAACGTGATCTCAATATGTTCAATTATTTTTTTTCAGGTAAGAGCAACACGATTAAAAACAGTTAACCGTACTGATCTTATCTGCTCTACAAGAAAATATGCGCTTGTTGTTCAAGGAATATTTATGCGAGTCGCTATAAGGAAACATGCATGAGAAGTTGTATTTCACGACTATCTTAGCAATAATTTTAAATTAAATCACGGAATTCACACATTTATATGAGCAATAAAATATTGTGGACGCGGAAAAATGCTGGAAATTATAGTTAAAGTCTCAAGACACAAATTGCGTACCGTATATTATAATAATTTATAGATTTATAGAACCAGACAGGAAACGAGATCTATGAAGAGATTTCTGAGGTATATACAGGGTGTCCCACAGGGAACCGCGCCGATCGATATCTAGGAAAGTATTGCTCCGAAAAAATTGAAAATTTGGCAACATGGCAATGTCGCTGGGACGACCACAACTAAAATATCAAGAACTCTCCAGCACTTCCGGTTATACCGGAAGTCGCCACCAACTTCGTTATTTTGTATGGGACGCCCTATATATTACTGCATTTTCGTATTCTACGTGAAATTTGAAGGCGATGAACATAAACACTCCAAAAACAATTAAAATAACTTGACATTTGTCAAGCTAGTTGTCAAATCATTGTGTCTGAATAGTTTTTGCCGAAAATTTAAATAAAAATGCCTGGAGATCGTTTACATTATACTAATGAGGATTATTTTAATTTGTTTGTTATGTTTTTTACTTTGGCAATCAATTACTCGGGAAATAATGATCGTACAGAATATCCAAGTAGGGTTTTGAAAACTGCAAAGTATTCTCTACAAGTCGTAATTATTGGTTTTTGATAAAAAGTTCTTTTTCGAAGTGAAAACGTTGTATATAAATAGTAAGATCGTCTCTATATGTTTTAGTGTGTTTGTCTTTATCAATGATGGTATTAGAATAATAATAATACAAATATTTTTCGAATTTATATGGATTAGCTAATGTCTTTACAATAAAGCACAAATTCTAAAAGCTACATCCGACCATTTCCTCTTGCAGGGTACCGTGAATGACCAATCAGTTCAGCAAAGTTGTACAAATCCATGACTAATGGATGAAATGAAATTGGAGGCTTGATTACAAGAAATTCACTTTTTCGGTAGGTAATAAATCTAAAGTTAATCAATATTGCATGACATTACTGGAACATTACCGGTAAATAATGTGGTAACCGCGTAATATACGGTTGGTTAGATAATTCCGTTATCTTCCAAGAAGTGAGAGAAGCCCGAAACATTTCTAAGAATAAAACTAAATCCCGCTGTAGGAAGTTTGATAAATTTTTATAAAATCAAATTTTACTTAATTTTAATTTTGAAATAATTATAATAAATTTACGTTAAAATGACCGTTAAAATTTCAATTTCCATGTCATTTAAGAGCTAAAAAAATCTATATAAACACTATGCCAATTAAAAAAAAAAGATTAACTATTAAAAGATAATTTTTTAAGATATGTACGCATTGGCTTCGCGTTCTGACGGATCTGTCTAGAAATAAATTACAATTAATAAAACTTGGCTCACACAAATATGCAGTTCAAACCTGCCATAATGGTGTTTCTCAGAAAATATTTTTCTGTTTATTTGGCATATATACAGCAAAATCGGCTTTGGTCTTATGCAGTAAGATCGACCTTTTTTACTTTTCCATATAATATGTAGTAATGAGAGCTATCTATGCTCACTTCTTAAATTTTATACATTAGATTTTTTTTAAGTTTTGTTTCAAATGTAATTTTGTTATATTAATTAATTTTATTTACAAGAAAAAGAAGAAAATCCGTTGAAAAAGGCGATCCAATGTAAAATGCAGAAAGAGTAAGATCTTTCTGTCGCAGATATTTTTACGTGTTGATCTTTATCAATAGTGATTTATACAGGGTGTCCCGAAATTCATGCAACAAAATTTGGTCACAGATTCTTAGAACAAATTTAGGGGATCCGTATTTTTTATTTCTGCTAAGTGGCCCCCTCTTTCGGAGTTACAGCCCCCTGAAGTCCGCCCCTAAGAATAATCTTTTTTTTTATATCTCAGAACTCTGTTGTAAGGGAATCAGTAAATTTGGTACAAAGGGGTTTTATGACATAAGGAATCTCACGAATCTTTCGTGGGACCCCTTGTCTTTGGAACCAGAAAAATTTGGTCGCAAATTTGTTTTTTTTAAATTATTAGTTAGCTAGAAAGCCATTGAATTTAGAAACTTTTTTCTTTTGGTACTACGTTTTTTTTTGCGGGAAACCCCCTTAAGACAATTTTTCGTGGGCCCCCTTGTCTTTGGAGTAAAAAATATTTGGTCGCATATTTAAATTTCTTTAAAATTATTAGTCCACTAGAAAGCCATTAAATTTAGAAACTTTTTGTCTCTTTATACTTTTTTCGTAAAACGCAATGTTTTCGAGAAAAATGACAAAATGTGATCGAATGCATATCGTGATTCGCCATTTTCCTCAAAAACATTGCGTTTTACGAAACAAATATCAAGAGACAAAAAAGTTTCTAAATTCAATGGCTTTCTAGCTAACTAATAATTAAAAAAAAAATCTTATTTGCGACCAAATTTTTCTGGTTCCAAAAACAAGGGGGCCCACGAAAAAGTGTCTTAAGGGGGTTTCTCGTCAAAAAGCTAGTGCTGTGAGATTCCACATGTCATAAAACCCTCGTGTACCAAATTTAGTGTTTCTCGTACAACATGGTTTTGAGATATAAAAAAGATTTCAGGGGGCTGTAACTCCGAAACAGGGGGCCAGTTGGCAAAAAGAAAAAATACGGGTCCCCTAAATTTGTCTTAAATCTATGACCAAATTTTGTTGCATGAGTTTCGGGACACCCTGTAGAGCAACAAGGATACAAGACATTTCTTTGAAAAATTACATATGACAGGTATCTGTTTTGTAAGTGTTAATATTTAGACAAACAATTTTTAATTTCTATTTCAGACAACTATTAACTACTAGTTGTTGCTGGTAAAATTCAATGCTAGTTGTCAGAACTGTTGTCTCTGCAATTTCATTAAGATACTGTCTATGATGATATCAATAGGATATTTAGGAAATTTTCTAGAGTTTATTTGAACCTGTGAAACTGAGGACTGTCCTCTGGCTGGTACGTATAGGTTATTCTGTAATTTTTACGTAGGTATGTTTCCAAATTCCATGTAGTTCTGAACCTTTTGAGCTGATATTATTTCGATTTTCCTGTATTTCTGGATCTGGATGAAATAATACAGCAAATACAGATACCGGCCAGAGGTCTTAATCTTCAGCTCAGAGTCTTCGCTAGCTTTTTCTGAAGAACAGAGCAAAATATTTCTCGAAACGTCAAGAAACTTAAATTAAATTGGATTGACATTTATAACTTTGTTTCTTGTTTAAAATAAAATAAATCGACAATCTGGCAATCAGTTTATTATAGTTTTAACCGATTATGGTCTGATGAATGAATATTAAATTGCACCCAAGTATTTACTCCTATGTTTTCAAAATTTTTCCTGCCTAACTGTTCACGCACAAGAATAAGGCGACAAATTGTCACAAAATTGTCGATAGGTAAGTCTTGCCGATCTCAACTGAAGACCAAAGAGTTAGCCGGTATGTACCAGGTTCGGTCGCCACGCAGCAACTCGGCATTGACATATTTGAAAAATTTGTCTAGCCATACCCATATGGTCTGATCGCCCAGTTGAAGAATGCGCGCGCAAGCAAACGGTGCAGAAACACAGCCGCACTGGCGACCAGCCATAAATTTTAGTTGTTGACAAATTGCCCAGCAGTGCAGTGCACCAATGCGGAATTTGGTGTGATTCAGGTAATTTATTATGTGCACGTTCTATTAATCATTCATATTACAATTGCGAAAGGGAGAATTAAGAGGGATGTTTTGTTTACTAATATTATTATAACATGGCATTTTGGAGATCTTTTGAAACGGAAAAAAACGAAATACCGCCAGACAATATTGAATTAGTAGAACCGGTTGTTGAAGAAATAGATTTAGAATTTAAAAATAAAGATTTACATGTTCAATGCTAGCCTCTCATTTTAAATATTTACGATTGTTTAAAAAAAAAAAGAAAATGAAAAATCAGATAATGAAATTATAAATAGAATTCACATATTAAGTTAAGTTTTAGTGTCCACAATTTTTCCTGTTATTAAACAAGGTGTTTTATATCATTGCATAAAGAGGAAGCGAAACAAAAATTTTAAAATATCGGTGACATGACGAGAAACGTAATTCGGGGAACAATTTATAATTTATATACCTAAAGAAAATTGAGGACATGAATAATTAAAATATGTTGTTAGTCAAATAAACATATAATAGACATTTTCTACACAACTCATTAAATTTTATTGCTAGGCGTTCTATACATGTTCAACTGACTTCGGAAAGACTATACGAGGTTTTCTTTTCGCTAAGGAGGTTTTAGCTTAATCGATGTCAAAATAGAAACCCACTGCTGTAACATGTAATAAAAAAAAATAAAAACAAGCAAGCAATTTCTGCTAAAGGGAATCATTGCCAGCTTATTCAACTTTTCGTTTAACTGAATTGTAATTCCCCACAAGTTTATTATGTTTACTAGCTTTTACCCGCGGCTTCGCTCGCAGAGTGATAGAAAATCTTTCGTAAAAAATATTTATTTTTAATAAAAAGTATCCTATGTTACTTCTAATACCTCCAAGAATATGTGTACAAAGTTTCATGATGATCGGTTAAGCAGTTTTCGCGTGAAAGCGTAACAAACAAACTTACATTCACATTTATAATGTTAGTAGGGATATGGATATTATTATATATTATTATTATTAGTAATAGTAGTAGGCTTCGCTCGCGGGTAAATAAATATAGAAAATCTTTCGTAAAAAATATTTTTTTAATAAAAAGTATCCTATGTTACTTCTAATACCTCCAAAAATATGTGTACAAAGTTTCATGATGATCGGTTAAGTAGTTTTCGCGTGAAAGCGTAACAAACAAACTTACATTCACATTTATAATATTAGTAGGGAAGTATATTAATAAGAGAGAAAAAATTCCGTTAATCATTTATAACTGTGATTGGCAAAGCTACTTAAATGTACATTCGATACACTTATGAATAATCAATTTTAATACATCAATAAATATATCTACCGATGTACACAGTAATTAGTTATTTTTATATAACAAATATTTCTATATACCTATGTATTTTTTTCATACATTTTCAACTTGAAATTATTGTTGTTTTATATTTATTATACTAAAAATTTTGTAGCGATTTTGTAGCGCACCTCATACTCGTAAATTGACCGTGTCATGTGCATAAATTTAACTGTTTAATTATAAAAGCCACACATTTGTAATAAATCCTATTCAATAATATCCAATACAAAAGCTAAAACTACTGTCTCATAAAATTTATTTTTAGATCAGTCTTGATCAAACTTCTTGAAATTTTTGATAAAAATATCTTTTACTAGAAAGAATGAGCTGTACTCACCAAAATAGACTTCTAATAATTATGGGGTATTAGTTGACTCACCTGTAATGAAAACAAACACGTTAGTAAAAAAAACATAACTTTAATACTAAACATAATAAATAAAGCAGAATTTGTCCATGTTTGTGTTCTACTACCCGAATAACAACCCGTGTGTACATAAGGAATTAGAGAATTTGGTAATTGCACCTAATTGGTAAAGAGATGGAAATCCATGTTGGACTAAAATAGGCAAATACAAATTAATGAAAAATTGCATTACGGGTGTTTCCCGACTCCATGTCATAACTTCAGGAGGTGAATTAAAAATGTTAAATTAAAAAAAAATAATTTTTAATCAAATTAATTAAATATAAAAATTCATTGAATTGGTTATCAAAGATAGCAACCAGTAGCGGAGAGAAAAGTTTTTGGTCTAAGGATTTCGAAAATTATATACAGGATGTCCCGGTACTTGAAAAAAGTCGAGTACAAATAGATGAGGTCAAAATATATAATTTTTTTTCATACGGGCCTTCGTTAAAAAGTTACGGGGCCTCAAAAGTGAAAATTAAAAAGCTATTTTTATTTACAGTCTGTAAACCAGTAACTTCAGCATGATGCAAATTTGGTGATCGATAATACATGCGTACAGTTTGTTTTTGATGTTGTAAGTGAAACTTCATAATGCCCAGAACGCCAGGGACGGACTACGCCCAATGGTTAACAGCCCAGAATTTTTGTATAGATGGCGATCGCAATCTGCCTGTATCAAAAATAAGTTTACTGAAGAATTTGCCAACAATCATACCCTTTTAGTTCAACTCGGTAAAATTATCAGTTTAGGAAATATTTATGATTTTATGTCACAGTGCACATCGACCGGCGCCTCCACAATTTTTTGTTTTTCATTTTTAATTTAACATAATTACTATGTTAGAACCGCATATATTTTTAAAATAAGAGCCTAGAAAATCTTACTGTCTGCTAATGTAATTTTCACGAACAAAATTTGACAAATACACTTTACATTTAACACAAAATAGAAAAACAAAACAAGAATAAGTTAAAGTTAAATAAAAATAATTAAAAAGAAAGAAAACTATCAAAATACATCTTCAATATGGGCACTTTCCACCTCCACACACTTCCTAAGTATACGAATATTATTTGTTTATTTTGTTAAATTCATAGACAGATCTGCTAATAGATAATAATAGGATTAGTCATCGATAAGAGAGATATGGCCGACAGAATATACGGCAAGGGTAATGAATCCCACACACACACAGTTTTAACCGACATCGAAACTGGACAATGTATGGGGATAATGCCTTGCTAGAAGATATTATTTCCAAAATTTTGAACTGCACAATGTTAAAAAGGGTGAAAATTAAAATATTTATAAACTTAAGCGTATGTTCACTATTTAAGGGCAGATGAAGCCAGAGCCAAAAGTAACCAATTTTTTTAACAAACATCCGAAAAAGTTAATGGGGGAAATGATTTAATTCAACATAGATACTAATGAATAATGATAATATCAAACTTGTAGGTATATCATGATATTTTAAACATTAAAGAATTTTGTATATTTTTTATTCCATTTAAACGCTTTATATCAAATTAGAAGAGTTTGAGACATAGGTTTATTTAATGAAATATTTCATTTTTTTCATCCATTTCACTGATCCTATACGTCATGGAAAACTCTGTAGGCGCAAACAAAACATACTATGCAGAAACACAAATAAAAGCAGTTTATTATTATTATTTTTCAATTCCCAGAACATTATGACATTAAGTAAACATTGTAGTGTTTATGTGTGTAGTGTACACATATTAGAATCGGGTATCTTATGCCATTATCGTTTCTATTTACCTGGCTTTTGTTTATCGAAATCGAGCTTTTAATTAACCATCAAAGGTATTTTATCGATGAAAAACTCTTCTAAATAGACAATTCTGTCACATAAAATGTAAATAAGTACAGAATAATAGAAAACCCATATCTATCTAAAATATCTTACTTAACATTAATAAAATATTATGATTACATCTATACATTATTTATCAAATATACACTAAAATAGCATCAGATTTTACTTCCAGAATAAAATGTTTACTACACTCTAAGTGTGCTAGAACTGATAAGAAAGGCTTTACGTACATTTTAAAGAACCATAAATTACAATTAAAACTTCCACGCTAGAGAATATGAATATAACCACCCATTTCTATTAACATTTATAGGGTTACAGAATTGTACTTGAAAAGGGTGGATATGTACACCATAAATTTAATATCGTGGCAAGCATAACCTAGAGGGTTTTGAAAACAGTGAGAACTTTATGCATTATCAGAATAAACTTTTGTTTAATATCATCGCTGTATAATACCTTACCAAACATTTGATTTATCGCATCCGTTGAGAATAATAATTTCAATATATTTTTTCTTTCTCACCGGGAAAACATCTATCTTATAAACACAAATATTCAGGTGGTTTTTTTACTCGAAAATCAGACATTTTTCGAAAAGCTTAAGAGAGTAGTAATTTGTAGAAAATTGAAAGACGAATTCGAAAATATCATAGTTGTTACCGTAAAGCAGTGGCGTACTAATTTATTTAGAAAAATACGGATACCCTGTATCTTCAACACTGGAGCATGTAAATTTAGGCCTCAGATTTTGGACAATGTTTACATAATTACATGTGCTCAATTTCAAATTATTTCAGTTACTAGTTTTTAAATTATTTAAAAAAATTAAAAATATTTTTTGAAATTAACACTATGTTTTTAACAAAGCGTCCAGAATATGAGGTTTCATTTTTGGCCACCATTTGTGACCCTGTATATGCGGATAGGCATACGTTACTAATTATAAATAAAACTAATTTATATTATAAAATAATTATTTTTGCTGCTTTATATAAAACTAGCAACCCGCCCCGGCTTCGCACGGGCAAATACATAAAATAGCCTATGTTACTCCGAGGAGATGTAGCTTTCGGTAAAATTGGTTGAGTAGTTTTTGAGTTAAATCGTAACAAACAAAAAATCAATCATCTTTCCTCTAATGCGACCATAATATTAATTTTAAAATAATTCACGATACCTAAAGACAACAAACGAACTCAAAACTAAAAATGCAAAACATTTAAATTTAAAACAATATAGGTAACTACCAACAATGTGAAAACAAAACGAATTAAATTAAAGTACCTATGTTCAGGATTATCAATTTTAATTAATAAGTAAGTAGTTAGGTATCTAACTACCTAAAGAAAACAAACACGAAGCAAAAATGCGACTATGAAGTTTTAAATGATTCACAATGAGAAAAAAACAAACAAATTATTAAAACTCAATGAAATAAAAGTATGTTTGCAAGTATCTATGTACGTTCCGACTACCTAAAGACAACAAATATAAAACAAAAATGTGACCTTAAAATATCGAACGCAATTATAACTTTCCAACAACACCCAGAAAGAAAACACAGTCGTCAGTCGTCACCTCCATTCGCTCCAAGTCAGGTTATTAAAGGATCACGCGCGCGTTATTGTTCGGCTTATTAGCTAAACAGTAGGCAAGACGGTGCGGGGGGAGGGTCGGCGATCGCATCAAGCGAAGCGAGGCGCTTGAATTTTATTCTCGCGTCCGTAATTTTTTTGCGATTACTCCTAAGATATTCATTTAAATTATATGGTGTAAAGAGTAAAATAATGTGCATGAAATGCTTAAAGCCTCTAACTTATTTAAAATGATAAGGATTAATACCGTATTTGTGTACTTCAAAGTTGACCTTGTACCGGGGATTGTTTTTACCCTAGGGGTGGATGCCACCCCTTCTCGGAGGTGAAAAATGTTTTATTGTAAATGGAATGGGATACATTGACTAATTCTAAGCAACTTTTATTCTATAAATTTTTTTCTGAAAGTCAATATTTTTCGACTTATTCGCGAGTAATTTTGTAAATTTTTTAATAAAAAAAAACAGACGGTTTTTCGCGAAAATATTTTATCAAAAAAATCATTCTTGTTAAAAATGTAGCTTATAAAAAAACAAAAAGAATGGTGTGTTTATGGTATTAATAGCTTGTTGGAGGTTGGTTCTTATTCGTCAAACGCCAAAATTGAAAGTTTGAACGTGAAATAACCAAAATCCAATGCATTTTTCAGGGAATACTCATAGAACCTTTTTTTAAAGTGCTTGAAAAAATCTTTATTTTTATTTTTTATAAAAGTCCCTAGTATCAAACCTAAGCGAGTCATGACGAAAATAATAATAATCGTTACCACTTCACAATTTACTTTATTTGACCGGTTTAAAGTGCTTAGTTTTAAAAAAGTTGAGCTTGAAGTGAAAAGACAATTTTTGTATTTTTGGAAAAAATTGTCTTTTCTTCAAAATAACTCAAAAACTATTAAAAATTTTGTAAACTACACAATTGTAGGTTTTTCTTTTTTGAAAATTTTGTTTATTTTTTCTGTAGGATAAAAATTAAGTAAGATATGGCCGTTTAAAGATTGCATATGTTCGTAAATAGCAACTTATTCAAACCCTTTCAGCTCAAACCCTTACAAAAATAAGAGCCGAAAGAAAATTTATATGATCTTATAGCCCTTGAAAAACCTACAAAATGGTTTTTTGAATGGCTTGACATATTTTTGCAGATATCAGAACACGTATATTGAAGCATTGATGAATACACATTATAGCTATATTTTAGGAATTGAAATAGGAATTTTAGGAATAGAATAGAAAAGGAAGACGAGAGTGAAGAGGATTTTGATTAAAAAAATTAAAATCCATAAAAAAATAAAATCCTTATTTTCCCTATTTTTGATTGCAAATTTTAGTATCAGTAGGTTTTTTTTTAAGGTTTGATAAAAAAAAACGTTATATTTTAAATAATAAAAAGATTGTATTATATTTTGAACTAAAAAAAATTTTTTAACTATCGACTTTAACTGAAACAGTAAAGAAATCTTAATTTAATATCACTATATGATTAAATTATTCCAAGTTGCTGAATAACATTTTTCAACATTATTTTTTAATGATTACTGCCATAGGGGGTGGTTTTTAGGGATTGACAATTTTCAATTCAACATAATTACTTATTTAAAGATGATTTCAACCTATTACACGCTCGAATCTAACAATTTTATAATTATTTTCGAATAGGGCTAGTTTTCACCCCTAAAAAATAAAAATCAACCTCCGGCACAGGGTCAACTTTGAAGTAGAGGGTAAATCCAAATGTTGAGACACGATTTTTGCGCTGGAATATACAAGCCACCTTTTGGGCATGTATAGGTACGCCACTGGAAACAAACACGCTTTCATTTCTATCCAGTCTATGCGAAAACACGCATCTAATTGTACCAGTTAAGGGTTAATTCAATAGACATTGCGTTATATTCTAATGGAACAATGAGGCTATTTAAACAAAGCAGTTAACCAACAACACGGAGAAATACGATATTTCCACGGAGAATGCAAATTGCCCGGCAACGGCATCGGTATATTACTAAAACTCTAGGCATTTCTACTGCCTGCATGCCTTGCTGCCATAAAATACTTCACAGAGCGAACAGCTGTTCATTACTTGCTACTGCTTCTGTAAATAGATCGACCTTTTTCTCGTCCGGCGACTCACTTGTTCTTATCATTTACGTAACGCGATTTCCCTCCGAATCTGCAGCGCCGAACCAGGCACTGGCTTCGCAACTAGCTTTGGAAACCAATAAAATGAGAATTTTTTAAAAGAATTAGAAGCAAGTGTCTAAAGCCTGAACAGACTTCCAAATTTAGCGCCGATTTCCCTGGAATCGAACGATTTCTTTTACGATTTTAATAGTCTTTTGATGCATAATTGTGTGTAATTATGTAGAGCGTAGTTAGTGCTAAAAAAACAGCAAACAATTCATACTATACTGACTAAAAAAACAAATTACCACCAGTAAGTAGCTATAAAATATTAACATATACTTAAAAACTATTCAGGTGGAAAACAAAGCAGATATATTTTTTGAAATGGAAACAAATTTTATGAAAGTAAAAGAAAATAATAAATAAAGTCTTTTTTATATCTCAAAACCATGTTGTACGAGAATGCTGTACGAGAATCACTAAATTTGGTAGACAGGGGTTTTATGACATGTGGAATCTCACAGTGCTACACTTTTTGGCGAGAAACCCCCTTAAGACACTTTTTCGTGGGTCCCCTTGTCTTTGGAACCAGAAAAATTTGGTCGCAAATTAGATTTTTTTTTTTAAATTAGTAGTTAGCTAGAAAGCCATTGAATTTAGAAACTTTTTTATCGGTTGATATTTGTTTCGTAAAACGCAATGTTTTTGAGGAAAATGCAAATCACGATATGCATTCGATCATATTTTGACATTTTTCTCGAAAACATTGCGTTTTACGAAAAAAGTATAAAGACAAAAAGTTTCTAAATTTAATGGCTTCCTAGTGGACTGCTAATTTTTAAGAAATTTAAATGTGCGACCAAATTTTTTTGACTCCAGACAAGGGGCCCACGAAAAATTGTCTTAAGGGGGTTCCCCACCATCAGATAACAGGATTGAAGTAAAAATAACTTATATGAAAGTAGCACCCCTGAGGCGATATACCCTCTTAATTAAAGAAGAGGATTGAAATTCACATTTTAATTTTTTTCTTTAACATGGGGAATGCTAGAGACACGAAACTTGGTATGAGCATCCTACTAATAAAGAGACAACATGAAAACGGCGAATCTTAGGGAAAAATTTCAAGTTACCTTTTTAACGTATTTCGCGCATTAGAATTAGAACTTGTAAAAAATGAAAATCAATTTTTTTAACAATTTCAACACTGTATCTCTAAAACGGTGCCGTTCCAGACCAATGTTTATCAGACAAACACCTATTATTTTAAAGAGATCTATCTGCCCTCGAAGTTTCCTGCATAAGATTCGGACCACCCTGTATAAGGTGTTCCATTTAAAATAGGCAAGTAGACGACAACTTCCGATATAACCGGAAGTGTTACAACCATGGTATTATTTTATTTAAATCTGAAATATTCTAATGGGCCGTCATCGTAAGATAGCCTGTAGAATAATCATACTCCGATATGAAGAATACGAATAATAACAAATTACCATGTAAAGAGAAATTTCAATTTTGTCTGTTGTCGTTTTAAATAATAAAAAACGTCGTTAAATTTAACATAATGAGAAGAGCTTTCCAAACGACCTAAAATTCTCAACTGAAACACGTGAGGCAGCATTAAGCTTTGAAATAATCGTAGGGTGTACAGGGCTCATAAAATAATAAAGCCCTTAGTGATACGAAGCGATGTTGCGTTAAAGATTACAGATTTGAATACATGCGAACGCCCACATGTGGGGATTAAGCAGGATTTTATTGCTTTTAACGTAATAATAGGGAACGTAAAAGGTTTCCTTAAATATTGGATGAAACGATTAAAAGCTTTCACGCAGTACATATACATCGCTCAAAAATGTGCAACGGCGCATGTGGTGGAATTTTAACACCCACGAGCTCATACTTTGCACTGGAAATAGAATGCCAAGTAGAGTATTGAGCGTCAACTTAAAAACCGAACAATTCCATTTAAATATTTCTCTAACGGAATATTCTACGTACGGTCGTACTTTATAAACAAGTTTTTGTGCTGCCTCTCTAGAAAGTGCCTGTTTCCGATCACTTTTTAACTCGAAAAGTGCGTCGTTGCTGATTTAGATCGGAAAGGAGGGAAGAGCTCGGTAAAGTGATACAAGAGTTCGGTAAAATGACACAAGAGCTCGGTAAAGTGACACAAGAGCTCGACAAAGTGACACAAGAGCTCAGTAATTTAACTTTACCGAGCTCTTACGTCAAAACATGTATTAAAACAAAGTAGGTATGTACAGGGTGTCCCAAACTCGATAGTACGGGCCTACTGTAAGGATAAAAAAAATTTAAATAAAATTTGGGACACGTGGTGTTAAATGGCATGAGATAATCTCCATTTTCATCGAAAGTATTATCTTTGGGATTTGACAGAAACGACTAATGACGTCATCAATTAGGTATATTTTTCCAAAAACATATCCAAATTTTTTTCCTGTTAAAAAGCTCTCTTTTTTCTAATAATCTAATTCCTTAAATTGTTAATTTTCTAGTCATGATACTCATTTGTCTTTAAAATTCGTTGAACGGCTGATTTATACAAATTCAATTCCCGGCTAGCCTGCCGTATAAAATTTCGTGGATTTTGTTTGAAATACTGTAACAGTCTAGCTGTATTAACATTGTTTCTTACCCTTCCGTCAATTATTTTATTTTTCCGACAGAAAATGCATCGCATTTCGTCGCAACGTCGCCTCTAATCTTGTAAAGGTTCTATGATCAGGAATGAGGCGCTCTGGATACCTTTATCGACATAACTCTACAGCTCTTCTTGAATTTCCACCGCTAATGTGATTTTTCGGTGGTATTTCTTTTGAGACTCTTGCCACCAATAATGAATTGTTATCAATGAAATTCAGGGAAAGGTAAGAAAAGGCATATAAATAGTTTCAATGATGACTACACTAGATCTACGGGATTTAAATCGGGGAGGTAAGCATAAAACACTATGACTCTTTTCCTGCAATAATAAGTCATTTTCGCATGTTTTGTAACGTAGTTTATACTCGTATACTTAAATTAGATTACAGTTTCTTTAGGATGTCATTTGTATCACTAATATTTTCTTCAGACACTTTCAATCAGATTCAGATTTCTCATGTTTTCTCGATCCTTTTATCCACTTGGATCTTATGATAAGTTATGAGGTCTCCATATGGGCCCACCTCAAGCAAAATTTTGTAGCTACGCCCATATTGGTAGTGTGTGCCCAAGGATCCGCAAAACACTCAAAATCATCCTAGCAACTGAATTAAAACGTTATTCAAACAACAGCAGTCAAATGACAGCCCAATAATGACGGCTCCTTTTAAACAAAACAATTTTTGTTTAATTTCCAAGGCCTACTAGTGCTATGTTAGCTTCCTTTAATTCCTGCGGACTGCAGATTATTTTCGTTGTTTTTTCTGATTGTTCTAAACCAGCTACTTCAATAAAGAAATGTGACATTATTTTTTATTTAGAATTTGAAGATATGTCAAATTATGTGAAAAAATACGGTATTGCCATTAAAAAGATATTGTTTTAGTGGCTACTGAAGAAATCTGGCAACATCGGAAAGCATTTTTTGTAAATTTTTCTTAGTCAAGTTATTTCCTACAACTTTGCATTTGGAAGAAGGAAAAGTTGTCGTCAGGTTTTAAAAATATTATACTGTATTTAGCTATCAATCTCACAATTTTTTCTGAAAAATTTTTATCTCTAAAGTATTACGAAATTCGAGTAAAACAAGAAAAAGTGCGGCCTTAGATGTACTGAAGACACAAGTAAGTAAGTAAACATTTATTTCCTCGTTATTATAATATGAAGTTATATAAATAGAAAAAACATTTTTGAGATAAGAGAAGAGTAACATAAAAAATCTATTTAAAGGCGTAAGGAAAGTATTGTGTTGACGATAAATATTAAGTAAGTATACCAACATATTTACATATCTGCGTTTTTACCCCAAAAATTGAAAGAAATGTAAAATTTAAAAAAAAGAAGAGACAAAATACCTATACAGTACAAACTTACAGCTAAACATTGACAGTAAATAAACAGACACATATTTATGTATTTTACATGTACAAGCTAAAACTTAATTTTGATAAAAAACGTGATACACTCTTATTGCCTTAAAGTGTACTGATAAAAAATTAATTTAAAGAATACAATTCATGACCTCATAAAAGGATTTTTAGTTTTCGCTTGAAAAATTTAGTGTTTAATGTCTTCAGATGAGATGGTAATTTATTATAAACCTTTATCCCCGAATACAAAGCACCATTGCGAGATCTATTATAATTATATTGTGGTAAAGTAAGATTTTGATGACGTGTAGGATAACTACGATAATCACTTGGTGTGTTGATCAAATGTTTATTTTTGTGAATTAAACAAGATAATCTCTAAACATATAGATTAGAAAGGGTAAAGATTCCAATTTTTTAAAAATAACTTTTGCAAGATTCTCTGAGGTAAATCGCATAGAATTCTTATTGCCTTTTTTTGTACCAGGAATACATCAGAACTAGTAGATCCTACCCAAAGCTCAATTCCATATTGCAATACACTGGAAATATGCATAATAAACAATTTTTGCTGTGGATACATCAATATTTCGTTTAACAGTTAGTATTGCATATATGGCTTTCCCTAACTTTGTCTTTAAATTGGTTATGTGCTCCATCCAATTCAATTGAGAGTTGACATAAATGCCAAGAAATTTTGTGCATTGTAGTGAGCATATTTGATCGCTATTTTATTTTAAAGAGGTATCTGTAATTCCACGTAATTGAAATGTTATACTGTTAGTTTTATTGCAATTGAGATTCCTGTATTAACAAGCTGGTGTCGTCAGCAAATAATGAAAATTTGACCTCTGGAAATAACAAGGATAGAAAACGACACGAGCGAGACATATTGGTGGACCGAGCCGAAGGCGAGGTCCACAAGTCGAGCAAGTGTGCAAATAGGTTTTCAAACGAGTTTTTTGCGATACTTTTTATACGACTGCAAACAGAGACCACAGATATCAAATTTCAATTTAAATCGTTTTTATTACTAAAATTGCCAACGCATTAACAAAATAAATTAAATACAACTTTTAATTTAACTCGTTTTTATTAAGAAAATTGCTAACGCATTAACAAAAGAAACTAATATTTAATATTTATGGTAACATTTGAACATTCCTTCAAGGTTACGCTGGGAAAAGCAGTATTATTGTGCACTTTGTTTTCGGTAATAGAGAATATTTTTGGTGTCGTGTTTTTAGTGCAGTTTTTCAGCGTGCGGTCGTTGTTTTCTTGTTGTATTCCAGTAGACGATCGTTGTTCTGGTTCTGTGGCAGCAGAAGACACTGAAAACTCTATCTTTTTCGAAACTTCCATTTTATTTCTCAAACAGTGATCAACGTAGCCTTCGGCAACTGTACTGGATTTCCACCCTCCATGGCGTTTGAGGGCAAGCAGATTTGAGCCAGAATTGAATAAAATTGTGGCCGATGAACGCCGAAAACAATGTCCCATGTACAACTTTCTTGATTCTCTAGCATCAAAAACTTGGCGATTTCCCTAGCCATGTTTCCAATTTTGTTGATGTCAACGTTTTGACTTGAACATTTTCCGTTTTGATAGTTTAAAAAAACCTGCCTGTTTTCAGATTAGGAGGACGAAGAACACAGTACTTTTTTAAGATAGTGTAAAGGTTTCCTGTAATTGCAAAACACCTTGGTACCTTTGTTTTTGTATTATTCAGTTTAATCAGCATAGCACTTACGAAATCTTTGGTGTCTTCTGTTTTGAGATAACATAATTCCTCCCTTCGACATGCCCCAGATAGTCCAACTGCCACCACCGCCTTGATAAGTAAATATTTGTCGTCTGATGCTTTCGTCAACAACCCGCAAAAATCATCTTCTGTGAGGATTTGGGACTTCTTTGGGACGTAGTTTTCGGATTTTCGTTTGATTAGCGCTTGCAACTTTTTATAGCTTCCAAGATCTATGTTGTGATTGGCACTTAACGTTGACTTGAGTATCGAAAAAATCGTCCACAAAGTCGAAGATTTATATTTCTTAGATAGTTCTTACCATTACTGCGTTTTCTTAGAAAGTTTGGACATTTTTGGCTAGTCGCCAGTCCATAAATCGGCTTAACTCAGCTTCATACCTGCTTCTGGATTTTGTGAGCAGTTCCGAACATGTTTCGCTTGCTTTCTGTAAAATCTCTTCAGAATCACACATTTTCACACCCAAATTTTGGGAATTCAACAAGTTTTGAAGTATCTAATCAACAAAATAAAGGAGCCGTGACTGTTGCTCTGAATCTCAGCTAACTTGAAACATTGCATAATTTGGGTGACAACATCAAACAAAAATCACAATCTGGAGACGCGTGTGCAAAGATGACGTAACCGTGTGCAAAATGTTTAGCACTCGGCGTGTGCAAAATACCGTTTTCAGAGCGTGTTTTCCGTGCGCAAAACCCCCTTTTGCAAGGCAGTCGTATAAAAATATGTTTTAAAACCAATTGTTTTCCTTGTCAGTTATGCCATAATACTCCAGCTAGTCATATTTGGTAATCAATACAATCAAAAGCCTTGAACAGATGTTTTCTATTCATTTAAAAGCAGCGTAGTGAAAGTTTTCCCTAAATCCGAACTGTGAATTATCCAAAATGTGACACCTGTTTAAATATAATAATAGTTGTTGTTTAACTATATATTCTAGGATTTTTGAAAACGACGGTAACAGAGATATACCCCTATAATTTGTGGGGAGCAATTTGTCTCCCTTTTTATAAAACGGCTTTGTTATAGTTTTTTAAAAGGATTTAGGAAATTCCATTAAGGACAGATTAATTAGGTATTTTAAAAGTTTGCTTGTATATCTTATATTCTTTATGTCCAGAAATATAAAGAAAGCAGTTTTTGAATTAAAAAATGTTTTTTTAAGTACTGCACTCAACAGACTTTATCTCAGTATAGGCTGACTTTACATACGCAAGTTGGTCATACGATGTCTCAACTTTTGAAACTGGACAACCTGTGTATAAAAAAAGTTTTTAATATGTAGATACTTGGAAAACCCTATGTAATATGCCATAATGAGGCGTTTTAGATTAGAACTTACAACAAAAAATTGTCTTAGTAGGGAGCGACAAAAACATTTAGCGTAATTTAGCAAAATTTATTTAAATTAATTAAAAGCAATGTATAGAGAACAATAAGTACCAAAATATTATAAAAAAAACTAACGATGAGGTCAAATAATAATAAAAAAATAAATCCCAGGAATTTTCAAAGAAATAATATGCTTCATTAATGAAATACGTTTGCGCATATAAAAATTAAATAAATTTAAATACATTTTCACGGTAAAAATTCACAAGACATGCACCACCTTCTTAATACACTCTTTATTCGATAAGATCTTCCACTGCCCGACACTTAACATAAATAATGTACTTTTTCACCTTTTCTTATGAAAGGCCTTTGTTAAGGAATAATACGCCTCCATTTTAAAATTATTACAGCGTACTTCTGCATGAAATGTCTGAGGTATAAAATGTCTTACGACATCATTACGGGAGATCGCATATAAAGCCACTTGTTATACAGAGCTTATTAGGTTTTGCAAAAACAGGGCGACTGCACTTATTCGTCACAGTTCAAAAAATAAATTAAGGGAAATGCAGGTTTATCGTGTGCTTTTATGGTGAATAAATTTTCATAAAAGCAGTTAAGGCAACAATTCAATCTTCCTCTTTCACGAAATATTTTTAGTTAAGTGTTTTGTTAATTTAAATAAATTTAAAAAAATTATTATACATATTTTATTGTTATTGCTTTTGAATTTATTAAAATAAAGTCAAAATACACAATTTGGTTCAGTTATCAACTATTAACATTTTCATAATTTTCAAACTGGAAACTACGTTGGCGTAAGTGCATAACGGGGGGACTACTTTAAAGGGGACGGAATAAATATTGAAGATTAAATAATAATTTCTGAGAAAATTAACAATTCTCGTTACTTTTTAATCAAACCTCGTATAACTTAGATTTGTGTCTTTTACAAGAGTTGTTTTTGTACAAAATATGCCTGGCAACTTCTTTGATACAGAAAATAATCGATTATTTATCTACTTATAAAAACTATTAATCAGACTGGATGGAAAAATGATCCAAATTAGACGAATGTTTGGGGACGAACCCCCAAGAAAATGTTCAGGGGGTGAACAAAAAAGCCTGTGTATATTACTTTTTTAATAATATCGAATGAATATTTTTTTTACATTGAAAGGAAAAGTCAGTAGCCCAACACTGAAATTATATAGTTTTATGTCATACCTTGGAAAGGATGCTCAACAAATTGTACATGGTTATTGGGGAGGAACTTCCAGTACCCGAAGGAGGTATTCAGGGGACAAAAGTAAACAAAAAAGCCCAATAAACGATTACTAAGATAGCAATGAAAATATTTTTATTGCTATTTATACATTACTACGAAAGCTGTTATTACACGAAATTTTATTTTGAGTAGGTCATGCATTCTAAACAAGGACATTTAAATAAAGGGGACTTATTTATTTACATTTCTAGATGAAGCCTGTCTATTCACAGTCTAATTGTATCATTGTTGTCAGCTGTATAATTATACTGAAAATGTACTTAATATTTTTATCGCAATTTTCATCACAATTGTGGAAATTATTATTATAGGATAGTATTATTAAAGTTATGCATACAATATTGTTAAATTCTGTACATATTAAACTATTTTTCATTTTTCATATTTGCCATGTTTGAAGACTTGGCAACTACGCAATAATTTGTAGCGTGTTCCTCGTTCATTCTGCCGTGGTTGGCAGAATATGGCGTCTCTTGTTAGAAACTAGTTGTGATTTTAGTAAATGAAACGTGATTAGTGTTTATACATGTATTTTGGATAAACTTTTAAGGTGTGAATATGGTTAGACAGTGCAGAATTTGTAAGAAATTGGATTATAAACATCCACATCAGCTATCCTTCCACAGGTAAGCGTGTTTGAAGGTGACTTTGGAATGTATATGCAACTGTGGCCATTGTCGTGCGTGTGGGTAACTTTTATTTGAATAACGGTAAAATTTTATAAAACTGACTTAGTATTTTTTAAAATTTTTGCAGAAATAGTGAGAAAACAATAATATGAACCACGTTTGGCCATTAAAATCAAAGGAAAATGCTGCACCACAAATAAGTTACAGACATTATTTATATTTAATATATTTATAGGTATTTCAATGTTATCCCTTATACCCAACATTACAAATTTTAATCATTCATCATTTTCATTTTCCTCTACGACAAAAACCTTTTCAAAAATATATTTACAATTTTACTAAATACACGAGCATAAAAACTGAATAAATACAACAGCAAAAATATGGTAGTGGTTCACTTATACATAAAAATACCGAAGATGCAATCTACTGAATGTTGCATTCATTCAACCATTTGATATTCTCCTTTGGGAATATATTTTTATGTCTCACTGAAAATTTGCCTCAGTATTCTAAAAGTGAAATGTGAACGTTTTTAGGATGCTTGGGGATGGTGCAACAAGAAAGAAATGGTTACAGTTATTGGGATTCCAAGAAGTTATAAAAATATTATATATATTTATTATAAAAATACTGAGTAGCTGTTGAAATATATTGACTTAGGACTATAAAATATTTTATTTTGACCCATCCAAAATGTACGACATTGGAGATGTAATCGCGCGCATCAGTTGGATGAAAATAAAGCCCTCTGCTTTTCCCTGGTCTAGCTTCACCCAACATATGAGATAGACTGTGACATGCATAGTCCCCTTTATTTAAATGTCCTTGATTCTAAACAAAACTCATCGCATTTATTTTTACATGCGAGTTCGTTTAGTCGGTTTCGCAATGCCTGCCACATTTAGTCATCGGGATTATACTGATATTTTTTCACTTATGGGTATTACAACACTGGAATTGGTGAATATCAACGTCGCTTTCTCAGCAGAAGAGTGCTAGATAGAAATGTATTTCGGACGATCTTCAACAATATACGTAAAATTGGAATTGGAAGGAGTACACCTGAGAGGCAAGCTGGTTCTGGTCTAGCAGCGGAAGAAGCAATTCTAAATATGGCAGAGCATAGCAAGCCAATCGTCAAAATGGCTCAAAACTTTTCCATATTCAGCGCGTTCACTCTCAGGAGGGTGATGATGCTTGCTTTGATGCGGCTGCATGTTCGCATTTGCATAAAAATAAACCGTACACTTTGCAAATAAATTTTGTTCATGGATGAGAGTCAGTTCACTCGTGATGGGATAAATATCACAATGAACATGGTTGGTCACCAAAGTTATCAGGGATGATTTCATGACACAGACGGAAAAAATTTGAAACCAGCAACCAGATTAAACTTGTCCTAAGGTTTTCGACGCTCTGGATCCGAAGACCGACCTCAGAATTACTCCAACGCGTCAGGTTTGCGAAAAAACAGGTTTTTTGGTAAATTTGAGATTATGTTACATTAGGTTGAGTTTCCTCACAAAACTCGTACGGCATCTGAAAGTACTAACTACTATTCACCTTCAAAGTCCATGTTGAATTGTTCGAATGTCTTCTTTCCTCTTGGTCTGAGGAAAATGATGAGTTCGGCTTATTCATCGATATTCGGAAATTGAGTAGCAGTAGGTGAAGACTCAGAAAGAGAGAAGAATCAAATTATAAACACCTAAATTCCCACTGGTACACCAGGTTTTGGGGTCGCTGATTACGAACCTGAAGACAAAATTCAAAATGGCGGATGCAATATGATGGATGGAACAAAATAAACGCTGGACTTACAAAGAGGCCAAGAAATGGTAGAAAGTGACATGTATTGCAGGCACTATGAGAGTTTCGCCTCTATAAGGCCAAAAGCAAAGTTATAAGTGATAATACTGCAGGAAACAACTACTGTACGTCCATTGTCGACATACTGATGAGTGTTAACATGTTCGAAATCGGTATGTTAGGTATGTTCAGCGGACGAATGATTCTAGTTATATTTAATGATATTGCTGGAGTTATTCAATGCTAACCGGGGTATATACCCCGCAGAGTAGTTGATTCCTGCAATATCACCACAAAAAATTCTAATATTGTTAAGCTCGTAGAATTCAGTGTATTATTACACTTCTGAAATTCAGAAAAACGGATTCAATATGATGAGATGAAGTGACTCTATAATAAATACAATAACCTTTACGATCTGCATGCAAATTCGATTGCAGCAGATTCTATAACCCCACAGAAAAGAAGAAAAACTCTAAGACCTTACACTCTATAACCCAACAGATAGAATTTCTAGAATTCGTAGACAAATTTTAGTACTTTCAGATGGCATAACGAGTTTTGCGCAGAAAAATTACCTACTTCATTATGTAACACAACTCAATATACAGGGTGTTCCAGTTCGGGTGAATCAAACTTTAATAGAACTAAATTTCTTAGATCAGAAGAACGGTCTCCCATTCAACTGAGATTTTCGGTAAAACGATACACTATACCGATTTTCAACAATTATACCTTTTTTATGTAGGATTGTCCACGGAATCTAAAAATGAATTCCAAATGGTTATTAGATCATTGGCGTAAAAATTAAGGTAAAAAAAATCCCGCTCCCATTCCTACGCCACTGACCCACAAAAATTTGTAAATTTTACAGTAAATTATGCACATGTGTAAATGTTAACTCTACTATCAAAATTGAATCAATTTGTTATAAGCATTCCAAAGGTTTCATAAATAATATGGTGTACAGGGTGATTCACTATATTTTGATCCCCCCCTCCATTAACTTTTTTGTTTTAAGAGTTATAAAAAACTGTAAAATACAAAAGTTGCACGATTTTTTATGAATTTTTAATTTAAGTGGAACACCCTGTATATTTTTACATATTTGGATAGAATGTTCTCTGTCGAGCATAGTCATATAGGGTTTGTTGGGTCCATCTCTAACAATAAGCGAGATACTATTAAAAAAGAAAAGAATCTTGTAATTGTTAGACCTCTTTCAGGCATTTCTGCCTTCTTTCCAATTACGTAAGGATTTATTGATTTAGTTGTAATATATTTTGACATATCGGACATTGATACGGTCCAAAATACGTATAGAGGTATTTTAACCAAATCTCACTAATACAAAATACGGATAGAGGTATTTTAACCAAATCTCACTAATTAGGCCGTGAGAGACCTAAATTACTCATGGACAATGTTATATGGTAGACTGTGACAGTGACAGGTAATGTCATGGCAACATTATTACTGATCGACAGTTTGTATTATGATTTAATTAAAATAGGTTACACCACAGAAGTAGAAGTATTATTAGGAATTCAAATAGAGTAAAGATCTTCTCCATATTCTATTTTAATTCCTAATAATAATATTTCAATTTTCTACTGATGTGTAACCTATTTTAATTACATAATAAGGCCTCTCACGGCCTAATTAGTGAGATTTAGAATATCTATACGCATTTTGGACCATATCAATGTCCGACATGTCAAAATATATTACAACTAAATCTGTAAATCCTTACGTAATTGGAAAAAAGGCAGAAGTGCCCGAAAGAGGTATAACAATTACAAGATATATATCTTATTTGCTTAATAAAAAACATTATTTCCTTTTTTAATAGTATCTCGCTTATGGTTAGAGATGGACACAACAAACCTTATTTGACTATGCACGACAGGGAACGTTCTATCCAAATATGTAAAAATATACAGAATGTTCCAATTCAATTAACAAAGTTAACATCCGCGGCCATTTTGTTTGGACTTATTCGTTTTTCAAATGTCATTTTCGAAAAATTCATAAAAAATCATTTGTATAACTCTTAAAAGAAAAAAATTAAAGGGGGGGGGGTCAAAATATAGTAAATCACCCTGTACAGTGTACAGTGTAAACGGTGAAACCTAGATCCATGCTTTATAAGGCAATTCTGAATTATTTATTGAGTTCTATTTGTGCTTAAAGTTTGATTCACTCGAATTGAAATACCCTGCATAGCGAAAAATACGGTTTAGGTTAAGATACCTCTAAAACTTGATCAAATTGAACAATACAGATTCGGATCATAGCGTCGAATACCTTCAGGAAAGTATATTCTAGTTTCTGGTTTATTAGATATTTAGAATTTTTAGATGTTCTGGACGATGCTCCATTGGATATTAGGCAGAACATGATGGTGCCCCTGCCCTTCAATCCTGTTGTGATCAATTACCTTATAAATCGCTTTCTAGAAAAAATGGTGATCAAGGTGCCAAAGAACCCTGCACAATAGATTTTGCTAAAATTGCAGTATGTTATAGTTTTTGACTTTCTGATCAAAAGTTGTCATAGGCCCAAAGTGATCCTATGAATATTTTCAGAGATAAAGAGGGGATAAGTGGCTCTAGGCCTGAGTAAACTTCACGAAATTTTTTGATGGATTCAAAAACTGACGCATGCAATGAATTTTGACCAGTAGGTACAATGCTTTTGGGATCGCTGAACCTGAATAGCTTAGCTATCTAAGGTTACCTGGAGGTCAGGTAAAGGTCGTTTCAAGGTTAAACTGGATTAAACTTGTATTGAATTTTGACCAATGAGTGTATATGTTTTTGGGCTCGCAGAATCTGAATCTGGACCCTAAAGGTCACCTTCAAGTCAATTCAAGGTAATAATTTCAAGATCAAACTAAAGAAAAGGCTTATATTGAATTTCAACCAGTGCGTATATAAGTTTTTTTTGGAGGAGAAACTGAATTCGAGGATAGCTTAGTAATACAAGGTCACATTTAGGTCAAGTCAAGATCATTTCAAGGTCGAAGTAAAGAAAAGGCTTTTCACGAATGTTAACCTGTAAGTATGTACGCTTTTGAGGTCGCTGAACCTGAATTCGGGGATAGCTTAGCCCTAGAAGGTCATCTAGAAATCAATTCAAGGTCATTCCATTTGACTTAATTCAATTCAAGCCCCGCATGAAACAAATGGAAACTGGGTCCAGTCGATTTATCTGAAAATTGAGTATTTTATAATCAACTGATTGTTTACTTGCTCTTGACCATTAATCAAGATCATCATTGCATTGGTTTGAAAAGTTTCCGACCTAACAAAGATACAAGACATTATTTCAGAAATTTTATTCTTATTTTTCAACATAGTCTCCTTGTAACTCTACACACTTCTCCCAGCGATGCTCCCATCTCTGTAACCCGTCCAAATAGTACTCGGCGTTTTTCTCTGCAAAATAATTGTTCACGAAGGTAATTGCCTCTTCATTTGACGAAAATCTCTGTCATCCGAGCGCAATTTTTAGATGAGGGAACAAAAAGAAGTCGCTTGGGGCTAGATCTGGTGAGTAAGGCGGATGGTCAAGCAGTTCAAACCGTAATTCATGGATTTTCGCCATGGCAACCGCTGAGGTGTAAGACGGTGCGTTGTCTTGGTGAAACAGGATTTTCTTTTTCTGCAATGTGGCCGTTTTTCCGCAAGTTCTGCCTTCAGCTTGTCAAGTAATGATGCGTAGTATGCTTCTGTAATGGTTTTTCCTTTTTGAAGATAATCGATTAAAATAACTCCATGACTATCCCAAAAAACAGTCGCCATCACTTTCCCAGCCGAAAAAACAGTTTTTGCTTTTTTTGGAGCTGGTTCCCCCTTTGCAGTCCACTGTTTGGACTGTATTTTTGTTTCGGGCGTATAATGGTGTATCCAAGTTTCATCTACAGTAATTAATCGGCGCCAAAACTCGGATTTACTGCGCCTAAACTGCGCCAACAGAGCGTTGGAAATGTTCATTGGAACACGTATTTGGTCTAACGTGAGCAAACGTGGCACCCAACGCGCGGACAGCTTTCTCATGTTTAAATGTTGATGTGTGACAAACACGTTCTTTTGACATGTTCATAACCTCTGCTATCTCTCTCACTTTAATTCGGCGGTCGTGTAGCACCATTTGGTGAACTTTGGCGATTCGGTAGTTGCAGATTTTGGACGTCCCGAACGTTCATCGTCTCCCAAGCTCTTACGGCTACGTTTAAATTCAGCTGCCCAAAATTTCACTGTGGTAAATGATGGTGCAGAGTCTCCATACACAGAATCCAACTCATCTTTGATTTGCGTAGACGTATTGCCTTTCAAAAACAAATATTTAATGACAGCTCGATACTCGATTTTGTCCATTTTCATAAAAACACTCACATCAACTCACTCAAACGACTGTTACATAACTGCGTGTCCAAAATGGCTGAAACTTTGGTGAGTAACTGTCAACAGATGAACAACGAAATTCACTAGCTTTTATTTACGAGTGCTGCCATCTTCATGTTGAGATCGGAAACTTTTCAGACCACCCTCGTATGTAAATGTTTAAGGATATGTATATGCGAGCGTAGCTGTGTGAATGATATATGAGTTTTGTTTTATGCGTATGACTATAAAAGTGAGATTATTTAAAATACACCTTTACCTGACCTCCAGGTGACCTTAGATAGATGAGCTATCCCCGAATTCAGATTCAGCGATCCCAAAAGCATTGTACCTACTAGTCAAAATTCATTACATGTCTCAGTCTTTGAATCCATCAACTTGAAACGAGGGGCGATCCGCTAAGGAAAAAACGTACGAAGATTACAAAATTTCTGAAATCTCTTGTAATGTATCTGCAGATTTCAATATCGATTAAAAAAAAATTACAAATTTCATATAAATAATCAAGATTACAATATCTTTCAACCGATTACAAAACATTTCAGGAGATTTCAGAGTTATTTTAGTAGATTTCAATGATTATTTAAGATTTCAATAGGATTATTCGAAATTAAAAGAAGATTTCAAAATTTCTTAATAATATTTCAAGGAATACGGGAAGATTACAATAAGTTTTGAATGTCCATTTGAACAAAAATAATTGAATTAACTTCAACTGTCATTCATTTCATTCATTAACAGTAGTGCTTTGATTAAGAATTTCCAGTATCATTTTTACGCAAAAATTGTAACATTCTGATTAAGTTTTTGTTCGAATGAACGTTAAAAACTTTTTGTCATGACAAAAATGATAACGCCATTTTGAAAGTAGGTAAGTATATATTTTTATTGAAAGATAAAAATATAATAATCCAATAAACTAATAAAAATAAAAAAATAGAAGTAACATAAAATAAACATTTTCCCAAAAAATAAATAATAAGAAATATTTTAAGCTTTTATTAACACTTGTATTTAATACTTTACCTGTATACAGTGTATTTAAAAAAGACGCGGCAATATTTAAGGGGGCGATTGCCCAGATCATTTTATAAAAAAAAGTTCCTATAAACATACGTCCGCAAACGCTTCGTTACCGATCTACAGAATGTTGAAATTTCATTAAAAAAACAGTAAAAATTAAATTTCTCCAAAACCTCTTGATATTATAATGAAATTTTAGGCCTGTCAATAGCTATGGCAGACGCGTACTTTGCAATACAAAACGATTTTTTAGTCTTACCAGTGACTAGCTATTTTTAATGAAAAAAATAGGACCCCGCTGGTTTTTCTAAAAATATAATTTTTTAATTCCTTGTTCAATTATGAAGAAGAAAGCTTTCCTCAGATTATACGCACCGTACGTCACACCGTTATTGAGTAAAAAAATAAAAAACATTTTATTGCGCACCTAAACCCAATGTTGTTTTAATTGAGAAATTTAAATTATTGAACAAAGAAATTCAAATTATCAAATTTGATTGATTTTTGAAATGTGGTACATACTGTTGTTTGTAGTAGGTAATAATAAGGGGCTGCGTTTTAGAGAAATTTAATTTTTACTGTTTTTTAATGAAATTTCACATTCTGTAGATCGGTAACGAAGCGTTTGCGGACCTATGTTTATAGGACTTTTTTTATAAACTGACCTGAGCAATCACTCCCTTAAATATTGCCGCGTCTTTTTTAAACACACTGTATACAAGTAAAGTATTAAATGCAAGTATTAATAAAAGCTTAATATATTTTTTATTTATTAGTTTTTGGGAAAATACTTACCTACTTTCAAAATAGCATTATCATTTTTGTCATGACAAAATGTTTTTAACGTTCATTCGAACAAAAAACTTAATCAGAATGTTACAATTTTTGCCCAAAAAATGCCTGATACTGGAAATTCTTAATCAAAGTACTACTGTTAATGAATGAAATGAATGACATTTGAAGTTAATTCAATTATTTTTGTTCAAATGGACATTCAAAACTTATTGTAATCTTCCCGTATTCCTTGAAACCTTATTAAGAAATTTTGAAATATTCTTTTAATTTCTAATAATCCTATTGAAATCTTAAGTAATCATTGAAATCTACTAAAATAACTCTGAAATCTCCTGAAATGTGTTGTAATCTTGATTATTTATATGAAATTTGTAATATTTTTTGAATTGATATTGAAATCTGCAGATACATTACAAGAGATTTCAGAAATTTTGTAATCTTCGTCTGTTTTTTCCTTGGCGGATTGCCCTTCGGAACACACCAATCGCACCATATAGGTTTCTGTCGAGGTTTCTGTGGCATTCTTTGGAAAATGAGGTAGGGGGGGGGCGTTGTACAACGACTACATCGACGAAATTCATTAGCTGATTACATAGATTACAGCGAGGATTACAGATAAGATTACGTAGATTACAGATAGATTACATAGATTACAGATAAGATTACGTAGATTACATAAAGATTCCAGGGCAAACGTACGAAGATTACATCAGCGGATCGCCCCTCGACTTGAAACTTCGTAAAGCTTACTACAGCCAAAATCACATACTTCCCCCCTCTTTATCTCTGAAACTATTCATAGGATCACTTTGGGCCCATGACAACTTTTGATCAGAAAGTCAAAAACTATAACATACTGCAATTTCAGCAAAATCGACTGGGACCCATTTTCCATTGATTTTGTGCGAGGTCCTATGAATATGACTGCTGTCTTTGGAGACAGTTCAAATCATTAGTTTGTGCGACAAAAGTGAACACAAGAGAAACACTACTCGATAAGATTGTCAACTATACAGCATTCACAATGCATCGAGGTCGAAAGTAGTATACATATTTGAAATTTAATTAATTAATTTATGTTTATTAGATCCTTAATCAAAGTTATAGTATATCTAAACACTTTTCTGTATGGTGCATTACAATAATTAACCCGTAAAAATATTCTTACTGCTATTATACTCGTAGTAATCGTTGAAATTCGATCGAATTTTTGTTCACTATTACTCCTTGCACACCTCCTCCGAATATTGAGAGTTCCAAGTTATAACATGCAGTTACAGTGTTTGGCTACCGACTTTTAACATTTTTAATTCTTGCAACAAGTACCGAAGCAACAACTCCTTTCATGGTATACAATGTAAAAAAAAACGTTCCTTCGACATTATTAAACGTACAATATACGACTGATCATTAGCACTGATACCATCGAGGAATAATTTATGAGGTTCCTACTGAAAATAATAACCGCAAATCAATCATCGCACGTCGATCAAAAACGTGAGTGCTTATTCCACATTCACAATAAGTCAAATCAAGTACACCAAGATTAATAAGCGTATAATAATGAGGACTTCGCTTAGCAACAGCACCGAAGGGGAAGGCGATAACAACACGTTCATCTCTTTTTATGTCACGTAAAGTTCGGAACAGCATTATGTTATTATCCGGAATATATTAAGTCTTATAATTACACAGCATGTTTCGCGCTCAATTTCTTTTAATTCGTTTTTTTTTTCGTTTGTTCCACTACTTTTCTTGTAGTTTTTTTTAAGCCGCCCAACAAAAAATTGTTGAGAAATACGTAAACAAGTTTTATTTTCAGAATAAAATCATTCCAAAATGTAAACACGTTTTGACGCACGCACTTTAAATCTTTCAAATTAATAACATGAATCTAAAAATTGAACTTTACATGTATTCTACCACGTGGTGGTAGAAAAACATACTTATTTTCTATGTTTCAAGATACTGCGTGATAACAAATGTTATATTAGGTATGTAACTGTTATATTCACATCATACTTGGTTACGTGAAAATGTGCACAGTGGTGAACTATTTCCAGATGAATATTACGTATATAGGAAGGACCGTAAGCTTAAACTGTTAAATCTTACACGTGGTGGAGGTGTCCTATTGGCGTTGAAACATAGTATTAAATCGGAAGTACTCAACCTTCCTCAGCTGGATGAAAATTTTCCGTCTGTGGATATTCTTGCCTGCAAATGTTTTTTAAACGCAACTGTACTGTACATTGTAGTTTTATACGTACCACCAATAATGTCACCTATCGAATTTGAACTTTTTTGTGAATCTCTGATACAACTTGATTTTATGCATTCTGGGAATCTTATTATAATGGGTGACTTTAATGCACCTAACTTTGTAAACCTAGATACTACAGATAACAAAACTAACACAATTAAAAACTTTTTAGATTTTTTTAATTTACAGCAAGTTAACTTAATACTTAATTGTTCAAACAAGCTTCTTGATTTAGTAATATCAAATGTAAAATGTGAAGTGACTGCTGATGATGCTCCTCTTGTACCAATAGATCCTTATCATCCTGCTCTAATCATAAAAATTTCTGGTTTGTTAAAAAATAATTCGTACTTTATAACAAATATCAATCAAAAAACATATAATTTTAGAAGAGCAAATTTTACGTCACTTTACAGTTCTATGTTGAATACAGATTGGTCATTTCTATGTAATTTAAATGATGTTAACTCTGCCGTTGATAAGTTCCATGAAAAATTATCTGAAATAATTGATGCGAATGTCCCCTTTTATATTCAACATGCACGTCAATTTCCTAGGTGGTATGTGTCCGAAACCATTAAAAACATTAAGCAAAAAGCTAGAGCATTTAAAAGGTATAGAAAAACTCATAATGAACAATATCTGCGTGAATTTAAAATGTTAAGACGAATTATTAAATTTCAAGTAAAGCGTGACTATACCAGATATGTTGAAAACATTCAAATTTCAATGAAAAACGAGCCTCAAACATTTTGGTCTTTTATGCATTCCAAGAATAAGTCATCTAGGATACCAGGCACTGTAATTTATGAAAATAATTCATATGATAATCCTAAGGATATTGTAAATGCATTTAGTAATTTTTTCAGTAGTATATATTTACCTAGTGAACCTGTATCTCAACAGATTACTGATATATCAAGATCTTTATGTAACATTAACATTGAATCAGTGTCTGAGAATGAAATAATAATTGCTGCAAAAAAACTGAAAAATAAAATGACTTCTGGTCCAGACAGCATACCATCCTTTATAGTTAAAGATTGTATTAGTGTTTTGGTTAAACCTCTTTTTAAGTTATATAATCTCGCCCTGAAAGCCAAAATATTTCCAACTCGATGGAAAGAAGCCAAAGTAGTTCCGGTGTTTAAAAGTGGTGATAAATCTGAAATAACCAATTACAGGTCCATCTCTATTTTATCAAATTTTGCTAAACTTTTCGAAATAGTGTTATATAACAGAATTTATCCTGAAGTCCGTCATCAAATTTCAGAACATCAACACGGTTTTATGAATAAACGATCCACTGTCACTAATTTAGCAGTTTTTTCTCAATACACTGCTGATATATTAGATAGTCAAGGACAGGTGGATGTTGCTTATACAGATTTTTCTAAAGCATTTGATCGTATTGATCATCTTACTTTACTTATAAAACTAAAACACTTTGGCTTTAATCCAGAATTAATACAGTTACTCAAATCATATTTACTTGGAAGGTTGCAGTATGTATCGTATAATGGATTTCACTCTAATAAATATCTAGCCACATCTGGAGTTCCTCAGGGATCCAATCTGGGTCCCTTGCTCTTTCTTTTGTTCATTGATGATTTAAGCTACCTTATACGATCACATAAACTTTTTTTTGCGGATGATTTAAAAATATACTCCAAAGTGGAATCATTAGACGACTGTAAGCTTCTACAAGCTGATTTAAATACTGTTCAAGTTTGGTGTGACAAAAATAAATTATACTTAAACGCATCGAAATGTAAAATAGTTACATTCACAAAAAAACAGTTTTTTTATAAATATGAGTATGTCATTAGCAATAATATACTATCACGCTGCACATCAGTCAAAGATTTGGGAGTAACGTTTGATCATCAGCTGTCATTTAATATTCATATAAACCTCAAAGTTTCGGAGGCAATGAAATGTTTTGGCTTTATTGTCAGAAACTGTAAAAGTTTTAATGACATTAGTTTATTGAAAATTTTATATTTTTCTCTTATACGTGCTAAGTTAGAATACGGATGTTTGATTTGGTACCCCTTATATATTTCTCATGTTCACGCAGTAGAAACAGTGCAAAGGAGATTTTTAAAATATTTGGCTCTAAAAGTTGATGGTCAATATCCTGTAAGAGGAATAGATTATAATTATTTAACAAATAGGTTTAATGTTGATTCTCTAGAGTTAAGAAGAAAACGTGTTTCTTTAAAGTTTTTGTATAGATTGTTGCACAATGAGATCGATTGTCCTGAACTTTTAGGGCAAATTGCTTTTAATACGCCTAGGTATAATTCTAGGCAAGGCATTACTTTTCATATGTTTAGAGCGAGAACTAATATCCGTCTGAAGTCACCACTATACGTAATGAGTAAAAATTTTAATAGCATTGCGCACTTATGTGATATTAACCACTCTTCTATGAATGAAATTATTAAATTAATTCGTTAGTAAGTATATTTAGATAATTAGTAATGTACGCATTTCCTGCTCAATATTTTCTTTTTTTTTATATGAACATATAGAAATTGTAAATCGTGTTTGCACTATAATTATGAATATTTAAGTTTTGCTCTGTAAATGGTGCTTGTACACTGTTGGGCAAATAAAGTTATTATTGTTATTATTATTATAAGTTATTATTATAACCTTAGGGCAGATGCTATTATTGAAGAAAGATCATCTTCATACACGAAACAGTTACATAAATCGTTAGTGGCTAAACGAGCATTAGGAAAAACTTGGGAAGTAAATCTACACTACTGCAGTAAGATTGACAGTTGCTCTCTAAACCCATGGGAAAGGACAAGCCAAAGGATGGCGAAACCACACCTATCCAAAGTCTAAAAAGTGGCGGCTATCTTTCTATAACACGTGCTAGGAAAACCACTCCAGCTGCAGTCACAGAAATTATTCTGGCCACATGTTTAGACTTTAGAAGCAAGCTAGAATTACTGTTGAAATGTAATTGCCACATGTGTATGGTACGAATAGTACAAGAGCACGAATATAATCACAAATTCTAATTTCGACACTAACAGTAATTATACAGGGTGTTAAAAAAAGAGTGTAAAATATTTAAGGAGGTAATAGTATGAACCAAAATAAGCAGAAAAGTCTCAATAAACATGGGTTCGCAAAGTAACGGTTGCGGAGATATGGAATGTTTTATGTTTTTTAGCCCCTTTTTTTATTTTGCAAAAACGTTGTGTATTTTCTTATAATAGTTGATTGATGTTTAGTGAAATAAACAGTACGTATTTGACAGTTGTTCTCAGTGCACAAGTATTCTTTCGCTATGGCTGGTTACTCTAACGCAGAATTAACAGACATGCATTTCATGTATGGTCGTGCTAATGGGAACGCCACCGAAGCGCGACGTCTTTATGTTGACGCTTATCCAAATCGCCAGATTCCTTCACAACGCATGTTTGGAAGAATTCACCAAAGATACCGGTTCCTTGAGCAAACAGTGCCATTTATCCGGAAGACCAAGGTCGGTATCCACTCCTAGAGCAGAAGAAGAAATTCTAGCACTGGTAGAGCAGAATCCAGGTACGAGTGTGCGGAGAATATCAGCCGAGGTAGGAATTAATGGTCCTCTTGTTTGGAGAATCCTTCACGAGCAACTGCTTTATCCATACCATGTGCAACGAGTACAGGCCTTAAATCCATTAAATGATCATCAAGCACGTTTGGTTTTTTGCCGCTGGTTTCTACGTCATGATGCTGAAGACCCTCGTTTTCTTGCAAGCATTCTTTTTACTGATGAGGCCGGGTTCACAAGAAATGGAGTGTTTAATTTTCACAATACGTATATTTGGGCCGACGAAAATCCTTATGCTCTAATAGAATCTGGACATCAGGCACGTTTTTCATTAAACATTTGGATGGGTATTGTAGGTGACAGGTTTCTAGGTCCTGTTGTTTTAGCAAACCGATTAACAGGCGCTGCTTACCTCAACTTTCTGCAGAACACACTGTATGAGTTTTTGGAAGACATTCCTTTGAATCACAGGCAACAAATGTGGTTCCAGCATGATGGTGCTCCAGCTCATTTTTCCATGGCCGTTAGAGAGGATTTACACCAAACTTTTCCACATAGATGGGTAGGAAGGGCCGGACCTGTTTTATGGCCTCCAAAATCGCCTGATCTGAACCCTCTAGATTTCTTTGTTTGGGGATATTTGAAGACATTAGTGTATGGTGCTCCTGTAAATAGCCTGGAAGAGCTGCAGCTACGGATTAATCAAAAGTGCCAAGAAATCCAAACCAAGGAGGGTGTTTTCGAAAGAGTTCGAATATCGTTGAGACGAAGATGTCGTGCCTGCTTGGAAATGGACGGAGGGCACTTTGAACATCTTCTGTAACTTTGTTTTTTGTTTGTTAAAAGTTTCCTTTGTCGGTTTATTCCTAATAAAATAAAATGTTTGAAAAACGAATAGTGGTCCATATCTCCGCAACCGTTACTTTGCGGACCCATGTTTATTAATACTTTTCTGCTTATTGTGGTTCATACTATTACCTCCTGAAATATTTTACACTGACAAAGGAATATTTGGTACAAATTCTGAACGCAACATATTTGTATCCTCAATAAGCAACATGCAATTGTTCTCCAACTGAAGTACACGCTATTAGGACTTGTCTTCAGAAGAACACTATTAATAGTTATGAAGGCAAGAAGATCCTCATCAGCTCCGGTAGCCAAGAAACAATGAAGACTTTGGTAAGAAACCTCAAAATTTGTCTGGATCTGCCTTCAGGGTCTTCTAAGTCTACTTAGGTAATGAAGTGAAATTAAAATACTACGAAATGAAGAAGTAGGTACTCTCTCAAGGAAACAGGAAACTCCACAAATTTGTCTTTGATCTGCCAAAAACCTCCGCGTGTGACATTATAACTCTGGGGATGGAACACCAGTTCATTAGAGTCGTATACCACGTCAAATCAATGGAAAAGAGACTTCACTGAAATTGTCTACTGACATAGTGCAAATAAGCTGAAGTTAAACGGAAAAGGTTTCGTGACGCTAACTGGTCACTGTAATCTGACAATGTATCTACACAGAATGTACGATAATGATACAGACATATACAGGGTGGTCCTTAAGTAATTGTACATAGAAGTATGGTAGATTTGTGACCTTAAAATATTACGATTTAAGCCAACTTGCCTTAATAAAATATTGATAATAAGAAAGATACAGGGTGTTAAAAGTGAAATTTTAAAATTTATTTTTCGCAATAACTTGAACGTTTTCGTACATTTATACAAAAAAAAATTAACTGGGGGTTTTTTGAGAAATCATAATTTGGTATCTAATTTAATGTATATTTTAGAGGGCGCCACATAAGCCACATGTGTAGTATAAATGTACGCTAAACTTTTTTACCCATCAAGGTAGCGCCCTTTTGGGGAAAAATATTAAAGGCACGGCATTGTAAGAACAAAAATGTATACTTGTTAACAACCTCTAAACTTAACGGTTTTCGAGATAATCGAATTTTAAAAATCGACTGCATAATTCTTTAATTCATTACGAGAAATATTAACGTAGAAGTCGTATACGCTTAACATGTTTTTATATCAACAGGATGAATATTAACGTAATAGTAGGAGTTAACATCAAAAATTAAAAAAATTTTAAAAATTTTAAAAATTAAATAAAAGCAGTTAAATTATAAGTTTAATAATCATAATTAGAAATTAATTTTACACATATTAAGAAAATAAAAAACTAGGCTAACTAACATTACAAGTTTAATTATGTCAAAGTAAGTGTTCGATATGTCCACCATTCTCTTCAATGCATTTATCCATACGTTCCGTAAAAGACGGCCTCATATTAAATAACATGATTGGTCCAAAAGAAAATGCAGTTGCATTTATTTCTTTCCAAAGTTGGTTGCGAGTATTTATGGGACTTTTATAAACAAGTTGTTTCATTGCGCCCCATTCGCCAAAATAGAGAGGATCAAAGTCTGGGCTATGTGCTGGCCAAGGGAAATGACTACCACGACCAATTCAGCGTTCAGGAAAATTGGTATTTAAATATGTTCTGACTTCTCTCATATAATGAGAGCCATCTTGTATAAGCCTGAAATTTAGTGGCAATTCTTCCAAAAGATCAATGAAGTCATTTTGTAAAAAATGTAAGTAGTTCTCACCATTCAAAGTATGCGAGAAATCGTATGGCCTTAAAAAATGGTCACCAATGATCCTACACCATACATTTATTTTGACTTCGTGTTGAAAATGTATTTCTCTTTTAAAATGAGGATTTTCAATTTCCCAGAAATGATTATTTCTTAAATTAAAAATATCACGGCGGCTAAATGTTGCCTCGTCCGTAAATAATATTCTATTACTAAAGGTAGGTGGGGGTCAAGATTTTGCCTATTTTGGATATCACTTGAAAATTGGTATCTTAATGGTAGATCTACTGGTAATAAATTTTGCACAGGCGTAAAATGGTAGGGGTGATATTTATCGAGGTTTAGTCTTTTTAAAACTGAAGTTTTACAGATTCCTAAAGCTGAAGATAACCTTCTTGTACTAATTTGAAGATCATCTGCAACGTGAACCAATTTCATATTCTTGATAAGGCGTAATGATTTTCGGTCGGCCTAAATTATCACGTTTAGGACGAAATGAACCACTTTCGCCTAAATTCCTAAACAGATTTTCAGATGTTTGGTGATTAGGTTGCAGCCTGTTTGGATATCTTCTGAAATATTCCCATTTCGCAGCACGTCCGTTCAAATATTGCTGTCAGTAAATAGTAACCATATCTCTCATTTCTGTATTAGAAAAATTATTGTCTCTGCATTTTCTGCTATTCCTTAATTATCTGAAATATTCAATTAAAACTTTTTCAAACGTCATAGATTATGAAAACAAGAATGTTTAGCTGTTAAAATCATTCGTGACTTCCGTCTACTACGTTACTATTTCTCGTAATGAATTAAAGAATTATGCAGCCGATTTTTAAAATTCGATTACCTCGAAAACCGTTAAGTTTAGAGGTTGTTAACAAGTATACATTTTTGTTCTTACAATGCCGTGCCATTAATATTTTTTTCCTAAAAGAGGGATGCCCCCTTGATGGGCAAAAAAGTTTAGTGTACATTTATGCCACACATGTGGCTTATGTGGCGCAAAGACCAAACAACCATTCAAATGTTAAGCACTAACGTTGTAGAGATATAGCCTTCTGGAAACAAACTACCACGAGGCTTATAAAAACGAAAATTTAGTGAAATGGCTATTAAACCTGATGGAGGCAACAAACCTTTTTATTTAGATAGAACAGACAGCAAGCAATAAGCCTATAGGCCACAGCTGCCAATGGCGACATTATTGATAAATTGACAAATATACTAACCGTTTCAAGCGCTTTCAAGGTTCCCGACAAAATCCGAAAGTACTACTACAATCACTATCTGTTAAAAGTTGAACTTCCTTTGATGTAGTGCCCAACGATCGAAATTTAGTAGTAGCGTTAAGAACATACTTAGAGAACGAATTCGCTCGACCACATTTCGTTATATCAACTGCTCAATTATTGGAATGCGTTAAAATGGCTCAAATGGTATTGGAAGTTGAAACAATGTAATTATTTTCAACAAACTTTCTCTTTCGGGTTCAACAATTTTTAACTGTCAGAACACTCCTTTAGATATAGGTTTTCGATAGAGATAAACAAATCTGAAGACGGAAGTGTCGAGTAAAATAAAAAAAATGTATTTGCTGATGAGCGACAAAGTTTAATGAGCACGCTATGACAACATTCAATCTGCATTCCGTGCTTCTAGTATTTCAGATGTTTGTACAAAGGATTGTGTAATTAGATACAAAACTAACAGGATTTCATTATCTTCTTCCGCTGCAAACAAATTGTCAAAATTGTCTGAAGTAACTATAATTGTGAAGATTATTTCGTAATCAAGTCATCCACATTTAAAAAAAAATAAATTTGTTTTACTGTTTAAAATTAATAATAATAATTTGTAATGTTCAAATCTAACAAAATAAAGCAGATATATGGTACAATGAAACTTTTATCATATATGCTATGTGTATGTACAGGGTCGGAAAGTCCCCATGGTTCATCGACCGTTACGTGAGAGCTATGATAATAAGAAGCGGATCTTATTTGTGGAAGGGCGAAATGGGCGGTGACTATTAGACGCCTTCATTATAGCCATCTTTCTCTATTGCACGGATTTCTATTATTTTCTTTATCGCTCTCACGTAACGGCCGATGAACCATGGGGACTTTCCGACCCTGTATATAAGAAATATTGATTATGCGATGGACACAAATTTAAATATCTGATTATAATTTTAAATCCATAATTCCATTGTTTTAAATTTTGATCATGTTTCGCACAGAAAAAATCAGCACAGAATATTAATGTGAACAGATACTCCTTTTCTGAAAGAAACATATTTGCATATCACTTGCGAGGCCATCAAATCCGTATGACTATAAAGTGGTCTGCTTTTATTATTCAATATGGATACGCATGGTTCATATAACTCTGTAAACCGTAAGTTAAAGTACCATCTCAGGCAAGTATGGCCGCATTTATTGATAAAACTTTAATTTCTTTATTAGTAAATAACTTTTATTCTATCAAAGATAGATATTCATTTTGTCCGCAGACTCAATGAATAGAACATTTTTTTTAACTTCCAAAGTTACTATAATTAAACGATTTGACTGTATTAATAAATATATCAAGAATTATTTAAAGCAAAATAATACCTTTGATTATTGAACTCATTAAACTAAGAAAAAGTTAAACAATTAATAACTAAGAGAAGTGTCAATATAATTGTAAGATAACAGGAATGGGCTCGTTGAGTAAATTTTTTTTATTTGCTTAACGAAAAGATATTGCAATTTCAAGGTTCTCCGCAAAAAATTATTATATCGCACACAAGTCATCCAAGAAAAATCATAAACTGGCGCGCTGAGTATCCGCTGAACCGGCGGGTGTGACGTCACTGCATGGGAAACCCATGCCGCATGCTTGCGTGTGTTATCAGTCAGTCGGGTAGTCGAGTTTAGTTAAGTTTCGATTGATGCTGAATTTTGTTAGCAATATGGAAGATACAGAACAGAAAAAAAATTACAAATATTGTATTGTTCCCCAGTGTGAGAGCACTAGTGTGAAGACGCCTAAGAAAATAATAACGTTCCGGTATTTCTGTCGTGCGGATCTAAAATCAATAAGTCTATTAGTCTTGATTTGTCGTTTTTTTAATTTTTTTTTGAAAAATTACCTTATTTTGAAAGCAACAAAACAACCCTGCGTAATTGGTATGTAATAAATACGTTTGCATCACTAGAAACACTAGTGTGTTTGTGTTTTCCATTGTTCATTTTTTGTGACTATACAAATATCTATAGGTACTAAGTATTTATATAAAATTCCTAATAAATATTATATTATTAATATATTTATAAGGTAGATTTTATGTAGTTTTCATGGGAATAAAAATAGTAATAAGAATTTTGTATTTGATTAGGAAATCTTTGAAACCTGTGACAGAAACGGTTTTGTCAAATTCAACGCAAAATCCTTATTCTTATTTACTATTTTTATTTACAAAAACATCAAAACTTTCGCTACAAACGTACTTTGAAGAAGTTTTACACGTTATTGAAACGTAACCGTTGCATTTCTCTCCTCTCATATCGGCACTGATAAGTCGTTTTTTTATTTAAAAAAAATCCATAACCATTAGCAAACCTACTTCTGGCAAAATAGAAGAATCTGCTGTTACGAAATTTGCTTCCATTTTTTAAATTTAATATGCACAAACGCTAAAACAATATGCAGATGCAGAAACTCGTCTGGAAGTAGCGCAAAGTCGGCTGATGGTCCCATGCGGTGACGTCATTGCGTTGCCACGGCTGAGATAAATATTCGCATTTTAAAAATCATATACATAGTTTGATAACGGCTTAACGGATTGAGTTGAAATTTTCAGGATCCCCTAATCATGAGCGATACTTTGTGTACACGCAATTTCGGTAGCTAAGTGAATAATATCTAAAAAGAGAGATAAAATGTAAAGTTTATAGCATAGTCCGTTTTCCGATTAATTTTTTATTTTTTTTTGAGTATAGGAGGTAAAAATTTTAGGACCAGGACCTAAATCCAAAAACTGGACTCTCTAATACAAATCCGTAAACGCATTTGGTTAACTACTATAAACTTATGGCAAGTTTCACTATAGGCTATTGACTATGTACTTTAGATAGGAACCACAACGTAACAGAATTTTATTGTTTGATATGTGGAAATTGACCCTAAAAAATGATAAAACCGCGGAGTGCTACTTTTTAAAGGGATGCGTTTTTGAGAATGAAGTAAAAAGGTCGTATTTTCAATTTTTTGATTTTTACTCGAAAATTATGCATTTTTTCACGATAGTTGTCAGGAGAAAAGTTGTAGCAAATTGAATTTCCCATCTGAAGTCAAAAAATTTATTTTTAACAAACATATACCCAAAAAACGAGTAAATAAAAACGAAAAAAATGCGCTTAATTTTTGGTTTCTTGCCCACACTTTTTTCTTAGAGGAGTTAGGTATAGGCTTTGCTTCACAGAAAAAAAAGTTTATGTTTTTTCCTTTAAAATAAGCGTTTATAAAAATACCTACGACTAATAGAAACCGAGATACATTGGACTAAAGTTGGATACTTTTTGGATTTTTGGCTTATTTTTGCCCTTTTTGACGATTTTCGTCTTATAATTTTTTTCTGAGTTAATTTAGGTATATGTAATGCCATATTCAAATGAAAGCTGGTTCTACCACCTCTAAAATGGTGCCTGATAGAAGTTTGTACAATTAAAATTAACCGAGATATGTCAATTTATCCAACGATACTTTTTCCTATTTTTATAAAAATTTTTATTACTTTCGGTATTATTTTGTCTAATAAATTTATTTTTGTGAATGTGAAAGTTAAAATAAGTTTCTAGGTGATTGGATATTATTATTTAAACAACAGTTAATCATATATATCTTACAAATTTTCAGTTTCATTTAGTATATTTTCAATATTAATATCAATTTCGTCGTCATCATTTTCATCAATGTCCTCTTCAGAAAAATCAGGCTCATAAGCATTCTCACAATTTATTCCCATACATTCTTTGCAGAACATTGAACATTTTATTCCCAACTTTCGGTAGTCACAGTTTCCTTGGCATCCTTTGATACATTTACACGCTATTTTTTCAGCTGCAGGAGATTTATTAAAAATGGGAACTAGCCCATTCAAGGGGATTTAAGGTATAACCATTCCACTGTTGCATCTGAAAATATACTCTTAACCCATGACGGCATGAGAGCATCAGTTATTGGAGGCAATCGAGATAAGGTAAATTTTGTACTTGTTGAATACTTTTGAAATAATTTATATCGACAAGTTTTTAGGCTGTCAATTTTTGAACTATACATTATAGTTATAATGCATTCAGATGCAGCAGTGATATCCTCAAAAATACATCGAGGTAATCTTGTAATTTTGAAAAAATCTTATTTACAAAATTGGCTCTATAAAATTGTAATTTTAAGAATTTTTTAATTAAAAGTACAAAAATAATTAAAAGAATTCGAAATTCTACAAGATAAATATGATTAATTGTTGTTTAAATAAATAAATAATAATATTCAATCACCTAGAAACTTATTTTAACTTTCACATTCACAAAAATAAATTTATTAGACAAAATAATACCGAAAGTAATAAAAATTTTATAAAAATATGAAAAAGTACTACTAAGATATCGCAAGATTTAATCCAAAAACAGTTATGGTTAAAAAATTGGAATAATGATTAATAAATTGGATAGACGTGAATCATATTCCTAAGAACTGTCAATTTTAAATGGTGACCGCTTTGGTTTCACTATCTAGTGCGAAAGAAAACGGTTAATATCTCCCGTTTCGTATTTCTCTCTTCATTTCGTCAGCTGGTATATACCAACATGATTCGTAAAAGTGAAAGGAAAATAGAAATACTCTTTTTAAGATACAAAAATACGTGTTCGTCAGTTGGTACGGTCCAACAGCTTCTGATGGAAAGATTGGTGTTGTTTTTTTGCACATCTTATGTACACTTTACTGAAATATGAGTCAGCGGTCAAGGATATTTCAGCTAGCGGACCACAAAAAATGGCTAATTCAGTGTCAAGGTCTTCAAAAGCGGTATTCAAGTTGGTCGGCAACACCAGATTACATAATTGTAGGATACGCTCGAAACCACCATTCCATTCTCGGTTGTTACGTAAGAAGTATTTACTCTATTATTTAATTTTGGTTGTTAATCACCATCACTCATTTTTTTTTTAATTTCGTTTGATGTGAATACATCTTCTAATGGTTGTTTATTAACGATTAACTTCATATAATTAGATAGAGCACCTATTAAAACAATCTATGAAATAATGTTTCATTACAATAAACAAATCCATTAAGTGAGAATGTCATAAAATGATTGCGAATTTAACTAATTAAGAGAATTAACTTTTGACACTTAAATGTGATCTTCTGTTTCTCAGGTCTTGAAAGTTGAAAATCATAGAAGGTTAAGTCCGATTATTTTGTACTTCCTTCAAATATTATGTGGAAAAGCCTCTTTCAAAGTAAAAACAATGCTTAAAAATTAGATAATTCTACAATTAAATAATGGGAGCAAATCACGCTGAAACTTAAGTTTGCAGTGCATTAGTTGGATCGCTTTTGTCACCGTTAAAATTACTTTAATCATTTTTACTTAAAAGTAAAGAAAAACTGTTTACTTTTCTGGAAACAGGTAACACAAAATGCAGGAATAAAAACCTAATTTGTATCCTTTAAAAATCAATTATTTAAATTGCGAATGTAACCGAAATATTATACAAACACACGATTTGGAAATACATAGATATTTAATTTCAATAGTTCCAATTAAATAAATTGAAATTTATAGGCATAACAAATTTTTAATGCATCATTGTTTTGATTGAAATTATTAAATGGTTTTTCTCATTATATCCCTGTTCTGAATAATATTATAATAATAGAATAAGATGTAAATATTCAATGTATAGGGTGTCCCTGTGGCAATGCACCCTGGAATTTGGAATTTCTGAAAGACTATTGGTTAAAAGAAAAACACCGAAACACGTAAATTTTAACTTTAAGAGAGGCATTCTTTTGTAATAAAATTAATTCCGCTACTTCATTCTCTGAAGTATTACTCGTAAGTAAGAGAATTAAGTTACGGAACCGACTTTATTGCAGAATGGTTTTCTCTCTTAAAGTGTTTCAACATTTTTTTTAACCGATAGTTTTTCTAATATTCCAAATTCATATTTTTCTTTAGGATACCCTGTATATACTAGTACATAACATTATTCCAATTAAATCGTAAAGTAATTTGCATTAACCATTATTGTTATTATTTAAAATATGTTACATAACATTTAATATAATGTTTTCATTTTGATTATCTATTGCGGTATTCCCAAAATTCATTTAATACCGATCATTCTCTAATTCTGTCAGAATCTTAAGTTACCTTTTAGATCGTTTTAGATAAAAAAAAGTCTTTATGAACTGGGAGCTATATTCTAGCAATGTCGAAATTAAAAAAAATTAAAAGCAAAAATTCAGCAAATCTGTTAACTAATGGCAGAGGTATTAGGAAACAATTGAGTATTTTCAAAATCAGTGCTTTTAATTTGAAAATAATATTTATGAGATAAAAAGATGTATTCGATTTTTTTCTAACGAACCATAGAAGCTGACAAGCCCGAAACTGTATACAGGATCAGTCAGTTTTTTCTGTGGTAGATTAACAGATGATAGAGAAGAAAAGTTCTTATAAACGCAGGTCTTAGAACGCTTCGTTTGCGAGATATACAGGGTGTTAAAAAAAGAGTGTAAAATATTTCAGGAGGTAATAGTATGAACCAAAATAAGCAGAAAAGTCTTAATAAACATGGGTCCGCAAAGTAACGGTTGCGGAGATATGGACCACTATTCGTTTTTCAAACATTTTATTTTATTAGGAATAAACCGACAAAGGAAGCTTTTAACAAACAAAAAACAAAGTTACAGAAGATGTTCAAAGTGCCCTCCGTCCATTTCCAAGCAGGCACGACATCTTCGTCTCAACGATATTCGAACTCTTTCGAAAACACCCTCCTTGGTTTGGATTTCTTGACACTTTTGATTAATCCGTAGCTGCAGCTCTTCCAGGCTATTTACAGGAGTACCATACACTAATGTCTTCAAATATCCCCAAACAAAGAAATCTAGAGGGTTCAGATCAGGCGATCTTGGAGGCCATAAAACAGGTCCGGCCCTTCCTACCCATCTATGTGGAAAAGTTTGGTGTAAATGCTCTCTAACGGCCATGGAAAAATGAGCTGGAGCACCATCATGCTGGAACCACATTTGTTGCCTCTGATTCAAAGGAATGTCTTCCAAAAACTCATACAGTGTGTTCTGCAGAAAGTTGAGGTAAGCAGCGCCTGTTAATCGGTTTGGTAAAACAACAGGACCTAGAAACCTGTCACCTACAATACCCATCCAAATGTTTAATGAAAAACGTGCCTGATGTCCAGATTCTATTAGAGCATGAGGATTTTCGTCGGCCCAAATATGCGTATTGTGAAAATTAAACACTCCATTTCTTGTGAACCCGGCCTCATCAGTAAAAAGAATGTTTGCAAGAAAACGAGGGTCTTCAGCATCATGACGTAGAAACCAGCGGCAAAAAACCAAACGTGCTTGATGATCATTTATTGGATTTAAGGCCTGTACTCGTTGCACATGGTATGGATAAAGCAGTTGCTCGTGAAGGATTCTCCAAACAAGAGGACCACTAATTCCTACCTCGGCTGATATTCTCCGCACACTCGTACCTGGATTCTGCTCTACCAGTGCTAGAATTTCTTCTTCTGCTCTAGGAGTGGATACCGACCTTGGTCTTCCGGATAAATGGCACTGTTTGCTCAAGGAACCGGTATCACGCAATCTTTGGTGAATTCTTCCAAACATGCGTTGTGAAGGAATCTGGCGATTTGGATAAGCGTCAACATAAAGACGTCGCGCTTCGGTGGCGTTCCCATTAGCACGACCATACATGAAATGCATGTCTGTTAATTCTGTGTTAGAGTAACCAGCCATAGCAAAAGAAAACTTGTGCACTGAGAACAACTGTCAAATACGTACTGTTTATTTCACCACTAAACATCAACCAACTATTATAAGAAAATACACAACGTTTTTGCAAAATAAAAAAGGGGCTAAAAACATAAAACATTCCATATCTCCGAAACCGTTACTTTGCGGACCCAAGTTTATTGACACTTTTCTGCTTATTTTGGTTCATACTATTAGCTCCTTAAATATTTTACACTCTTTTTTTAACACCCTGTATAATTGTCTCATTTCAGCTTACCCCGTCTTATTGGAATCAAAGTAAGTATTCTGGATATATGTAAATCACCTACATTCACTGTTACCGAATAAACTAAGATAAATGCGTACCGCCCTATAGAGAATGTAACCCATATTAAGAATTTATAGAGCCTAGGGATTTATCTTCGCTCAAATGCGAAAAAAAGTAGAACTGGAGAAGTTTTTTCACGTCACATTAAAATTCAGCATGACAAAATACGTTAGCCGTGACTTACCTCTTCGGGATCGATATATGCACTCGGTCCGGATATCACAGGATAAGGTATAGGCAAACCACGACTCTGAAACAAAAAACAAAGAAGTTAAAGGCGAGTTTGCATTGTGCGTTGCGTTTCAAAAACAAATTTGTTCGTGTGTTAGTTCATTTAGGCAACAAGGGACTTGCTGGAAGAGTAGTTGGAGGTGCTTTCTTGTAAGGCAACGACAAATGTTGAGGTGTTTGCATCACACACTCGATTACCCGCCAAGTAATCGCATCCAACGACCGTTCGAGAAAAAGCGCTTGCGATATGAACATGGCATGACAACAAATACAAAAAAAGTTCTGGTTGATGATTCTAACCATCTCGCAAAATTGTGTTTCACTAGCACCATTAGTGACGCGAGTATAACAATTTTTGTTGGTGCATGTGATGCCGTATTCAACAGAACTTGCAGGCGGCACTACCACACAATGGTAATAAATACACCTGTATTCTCATTGCACACTCAAGACCACATTAAAGAAAAGTTATGAAAATGTGCAACATATGTGTGCAAAATGCAGAACATATTTAGCAAGTTCGTGGCAATTTGAAAATCATTACAATCATTATGGGGCAGCAATCTGGATTTACCAAGTATCCCTGCTTCTAAGGGATAGTCGAGAATGAAACAATCCCTACAAAAATGGTCTACAAGCGAATTACTCGACACAAGAAGTTACAGTGTTACAGATCAACCATTTTTCGACCCTTGTCGAAACTTGGTTTAATGAAGTAATTTTTTGGAAAAAAACGTAAATTATTTCCAATAGGGTAGCCCAAGAGGGGATTTTGGGAGTTACTCAAGCGCAGCAGATTAACATATGGGGGATACCTTGCATCCTGTTGAGTAAATAATAGCAGTATGTAATGAAATTTTTTTTTTGTCAATTGTTTGCAAGTAAAGCAGTGGCGTACTACTTTATTTAGAAAAATGTGCCACCGATACCCTGTATCTCCGCCACTGAAGCAAGTAAATTTTAGGAAAAGCCCTCCGATTTTGGACAATGTTTACATAAATACATGTGCCCAATTTCAAATTATTTCACTTACTAGTTTTTAAATTATTTAAAGAAATTAAAAATATTTTTGACGTTTAACATCCTGTATCTTTTTAACGAAATGCCCTAGATAAAAACTTTATAGGAAAGACTCCCCTTAAAATTCACCAGAGAATACGAGGTTTCATGGTCACCATTTGTGAATCATCCTGTATATGGTAATTTCCATGCTACCATGTTAAACCCAACACAACGATCTTATAATGGAAAATACTACCTGTTTAGCCTGCTATGAACATTTGTACCAAAATTGGATGCATATTGCTAAACAATATTTCCAGATCAGGATAACATAAACTTTTTAACTTTCATAACTACTAATGTTAGTAAACTTTCTCTACTTTTTTTTATATAATGTAACTGACTTAGGCGATTGTCTTTTACGATTCTATTGATACTCAATATATGTGTTTTTTAATTATATTTAACAAGGATATCAAAAAAGAAGTAAATATATATAATTAAAATATATTTTTAACCCAAATACGGAATCGATAGAATATGATTTTACTCGTATCTAAATTGATATCGTAAAACCACCGTTAAGAGTGACCCTATAGTTTGGGCCACCTAGTACACTATATTCGGCAACCCGGGAATGGCATAACGAGATAATTTATCTTTTTCCGGTATTTAAAAAATCCAAAATCCTTGTATTTTAAAAGGTTTTCTCAACCAATCATGTCCCAGTCGTGCGAGAATTATTACCTTTCATTACAATTTTTACCGACCTGTATAAAAAACTTATCCAATTTCTCGTTCCATTCAAAGAAATGATTGTGTCAACTGGTACGTGTAGCAAATGAAAGGAAAAATAAAAGAAAAATTATGTTTCCGAATCACTGTTTTACTTTTTTACCGCAGAAAGTTTCTTTAGACTATTTTTACGTGGTGAAAATTACTGTCCCACTTAAGACAATAACACTTTTATACATATTTAGTTTTTGTCACAATAATTTTTTTGTTTCAAATGACGAAGTTGATGCATTCTCTCAAATACAAAGCTGCTCGAAATAGCTACTAATAGAAACAAAAATAGGAGTTAGGACAGGTATTATTTCATATTTTAAGTGGTCTTTCATTCGAACAAAGTGAAGAAATTGTTGCTCACAAATTAAATTCAATCTTCATTTGTTTAGAAGATATATTTATATTAAACTCATCGAAAACTAAAAAAATAATAATGAGGCTACATTTTTAACCTGTATCTTCTGTATGTATCAAATGAATTTTTACGGCTATTTCAAAAAATAAAAAGACGTACCTATGTCAGTTTTCTACGATTCTACCGAATCAAAGTTGCAGACTTAAGAAAAAGCAAGAATAGGGCCGTACAAAACATTGCAAGATCTTTGAAGAACAACTGTTTTTGTATAATACACTGCTTAAAATAATTAGAGGGACACTTATTTAAATCTCAATAATTTTTTTATTTGTAATACTATATAAATCTAATAATGCATATCTTAAAGACTAACATTTTGCTCGAATAAATTTACGAAAATAAAACAAATTTACATAATCATTCTTGAGACAATAGTACCAATTCAAAAAAACTAGAAGAAATAAAGTGTAACATACAATCAAAATTTCAATTTAGAAATATGCTGTGCCTTGGAATAGTAAACAATGTTGACAGTTCAGCATAAATTGTAAAAAATGAGGCATCTAAGTGAAGATGAAGTCGTTCGTGTTGTTGCTAGTATAGAGTATGGCACCAGTATTCGACAGGTTGCAAGAGATTTTAACGTAAGCCCTTCTGTCATCCATCGCGTGTGGAATCGTTACTTAGAAACCGGAGGATATAAAAGACGCATTGGACAAGGTCCTACGAGGAAACAAACCGAATTCAGGACAGGTTTTTAGTCCTATCCTCCTTGCGTTCTCGTACATCCATAGCAAAAGACCTTCAAAGTAGGCTCAGAACGACTCATGGGTTGGAAATTTCCGATCAGACAGTTAGGAATAGACTGAGAGAAGCAAACTTGGGACCAAGAAGACCCGTGCGAAAACCTATTTTAACTCCGTATCACATAAGGTCTCGTTTACATTTTCCACGTGAGCATGTGGCATGGCAACTTCGATATTGGGGACCAGTACTCTTCACAGATGAGTCACGATTTCGTTTAAGTCGTTGTGATGGTCGAGTACGTGTATACCGACGTCCACATGAACGCCATTCTTCAGCTACCATACAAGAAGTCGAAAGATTTGGTGGAGGGTCAGTGACAGTTTAGGGCGGAATTAGTCTTGGTGAAAGAACCGATCTTGTCATAGTTCCAGGGACTTTAACCGTTGAACGGTACATTGATCTCATTCTAGAAGATCATGTTATACCAGCCGCTTATGGTATAGGTCCAAATTTTCTGTTTATGCAAGATAACGCAAGGCCACATACTGTGATTATCACCATGAACTACTTTCAACATCATGGGATTCAATCCATGGATTGGCCTCCGCTAAGTCCTGATCTAAACCCCATCGAACATCTTTAGGATTTGTTAGATAGGCGTGTTCGGAGGCGCCCAGACCCACCTCAGACTCTCCAACAGATAACAAATGCCCTAATCGAAGAATGGGAGAATATATCACAAGAAGACATTCGTAGGCTCATCCGAAGCTTACCACGGAGGTGTCAAGCAGTAATTCATGCTAATGGAAGACATACACGATATTAGTGAACCAAATCTCACCAGGACCTTTATGTTATACAGACAGGATCACTGACTCTTCACTTTATTTCTTGTAGTTTTGTGAATTGGCGCTGTTGTCTCAAGAGTGATTATGTAAATTTGTTTTATTTTCGTAAATTTATTCGAACAAAATGTTAGTCTTTAAGATATGCATTATTAGATTTATATAACATTACAAATAAAAAAGTTATTGAGATTTAAATAAGTGTTCCTCTAATTATTTTGAGCAGTGTATTATTGAGGTGTCTATTTTCTTGTGGAGAAAAAACGCCTTTCTAATAAAGTGGAATTTATCAGACTTTATTCATTTCCAAGCTTAATTGGAAGTTGAGATAGCATGTTTTCGCAGTCACGCGTCGATTTGTTCTTGAATATTTTTTTAAATCAGATATTAAGGTGTATAAGGACAATATAAGAAACCATGTATTGAACTCTGTCACATTGACCCAGTCAAATTTCTCGCAACAACTAAATTGCAGAAAATAGATTGTAACCAAAATTGTCTACAAGTCAAAATTTTTGTAGACTGAAATTAATATCATGCAATCAACAATAATCTTTAGTATGTTGGTCTGTATACCAAACTACAATTACATTTACTACAATTACGCTTTTTGCCACATTTCTTTTTAATTCAACCTCTCCCCAATACGTCCAAGGATTTTGGATTGCCTAGAACTACAGAAATTATATGTTTGAGGAAATAAATCTCTTTATATAATTTGCAAATTTATTCGATTAACTATTATTATATCCAAGTTCCATTACGTTTAGAAAAATTTTATGCAAACCGTTTATTGAAAAGGTAATTCTTTGCTAACCTAAGGATAAGGGTAAGCCACTGACTGCAACAATAATAAATTACGGCCTCTGTCAAGAATCCTTTCTAAATGCATTATGGTCATCCATCAGCATAAAATGGGTGTATCTACTAAAGGACATAAAAATTCGTTTCATTTCATTGATTTTACATCTGCACTTGCATGCAAGATTAATGTAAACATGAACAAGTGCAATGGAACGACTACATGCAACGGCGATTTGCTATTCTCCCCGTCGAACATTCAGTGAAAGGATCCGAGATCGTTTATACTAAAATGTTAATTTATAGTTACATTATAAAATGTAAGTTTAAGGCGAAGTAACTATCTAATAAATATATCTGAATACAAATAAAGCGGTGGTATTGTTGAACATACACACGACATACAGGATGCAATTAGACTGTTTGCTGGTTTTTAAGATAAACGAATTAGCTTTCCTGCTAAGCCGACCCTTCAATTTAAACAATTACCTACAATTACTATAGAATTTACTAGTACGAGGGCAATAACAACAGAATTATAAATTAAAAATAGTAATATTTGTGGTATTCCAGGTTCCGAGCGGTTTCAAAATTTCGCTCTACTTTACGGAACTAACAAAATAATAGCAAAAGTACCATGGTAAGAACACGAATCGATCATCAGTTGCAGTTGGCGAAATTCTAAAAATTGGTAAAATCCAGAGGCGTGGTCCAGACCTAGGGCGAAATTTGCTGCAGGACAACTGCGGACTCATCGAGGATCGTGATTGAACGTCAACCCTGTCAATAATCAGCGACGAATCCTAGCCGATACATGTGTACAGGGTGTCCCAAAGTTCACGTCTCGGGCCCATAACAGAAAAAAGAGAAACAATAGTAAAAATCTGTTTAGACGGCGCTAAGGTAAGTTTTGCACTTGAAAAACATTGTTTTCAAAATTCGGAAAATAAAAAAATGACATCAACGAACATACCCATTTTTTATGACAACTAAAATTATCAATTTTTTATGAACTATACAGAATTTTTTTTCTATCTCTTCTCCCTAAAAAGTTACAATAACAAACCTATGTATTATACTAGTCATGACTTAATCGACATTACTGTGAAAAACAAACGCTGTAACTCCTGTCACAAATTTGTTTACATATTAGTAGCTATGTTCTTCTTAAAAAAGGTCTCTCCTCGAAGAAAAATAGAACAATACACATAATGACGGTTAAATAGGATAACCGAATATAGAAAATATTAAACGATTTTAATTGTAACTAATAAGTATAAAAATAATTAATAACAAAACAAAATATATACGATTATTATTTTAAAAAATTTTCGATATGCATGCTCCCTACTTCTAAGCATGTATGCAATCTTTTCCTAACTTCGTTTCTCTTGAAAGATTTTCACAAACATGTCGAATATTTCGCTTTAAATGCTCCAAACTTCTCGTGGGTGTCTTATATAGGTACTTGATTAAAAAATCCACATTAAAAAATGTCAAATAAGAAATGGTCTAGGGGCGTTAAGTCTGGACATTTTAAAGCCCATTCTACAGGCTCATTAATTCCAATCCAGTATTTTTTAAATAATCTGTAACTCTTTTAGCTTTATGTGGAGGAGCACCATCGTGTTGCAACCACATATACACCAGGAAAATTAGCGAAAATAAAAGAGAAACTAGAAAAAAGTCCTATCCGCGATATTATTGTAAAATTCTCTAAAGGAACATAATACAAGACATCTCTCATCTCATGAGCCAAAACATTTTATTAGCTAAGTTTTCTATTTAAACACATAAGTGAGGAAAACAGTTTTTTCACTTTGCAGGGAAAACCATCAATTTTAGCGAAAAGTGATTCGCAGACAGCTTGTAGGGAATAAAATTATCTACAAAGTCAGACTTGCTAAATTAAAATCTGTTAATAAACAAAAAAAAGATATTGCAAAAAAAAAACAAGAAAAGTGCCCATTTTTTATTTGTTTGTAACTATCGCATTTATTGTTAAAATTGTATAAAACCCATGACAAGTTGAGGGTTTTGTCATACTTCAAAAGTGTGCCAAAAGTGGGCGCTGTATGTGCAATAATTTTCGCACAATTCAATTTGTTTATAACGGAGGCTCCATAAAGTTATGAACTTTAAGCCTCTGTACAGGCATTAATTTTCAACCAAACATGATTCTGAAAGCGTCATTGTAATCTTAAAGACGTAATTAAGCGACTTATTAAAAAATATCACCGTTTTTTTGACATTAACATTCTCGAATTGTGCATTAAAGAACAGTGCGTTTTTCGCTTATAAACAATTTGAATAAAATTGTTGCTATTTATGCTACCTCACCGAAAATAGATGCAATGGCTAGCTGGCAAAAAAATACAAATTTAAAAAAAAGCACCCTCTACGACCAACAGGAGCCAAGATAAGAATTTGTTTTTAAAATCGTAGCGCAATTGTTTATAAACATTAAGACTTGAATTTTTCGCAAAATAAAGTTTACGACGTAATGAAATTTGAAATTTACTACAGCATATTCACTTAATTAGACATTTTATTGAATGTAATGTTAATCTTGTGGCTTTAACCAGTGGCATGCTACTGAAAGTTCCGCATCATTTTATCAAGAAAGAAATACTCCACTGGCAGTTTCTTGTAGAAATAATGTTACATTCAGGTACTGTTACGATTAAATGAATGAAAAATATTTCTTGGTGTTAATAGTAGCCGCCAAATACTTTAATTTCTGAAAAAAATATCAAACCAAATAATACAAAAACATTAACATTATTAATAGGTCGAGTAAGTAAGTAACGATTACTACAACAACTGTTCAAAATGAAGTCCTTCCACATCGATACACTTTTGACGTCTTCTAATCAGGCTATTTATAGAGGAACTTATGACAAGATTTTCCCTGAGGAGATTACAATATTCCTCTATTCTTTCCCACAATTCGTCTCGTGTTTACAAGCCCAAGAAGCATTGCAGTTTTAGGAATAAATAAACAAAGGTAGTTATAATATTAAAACGAGGTCATTGTAAAGCTTATACTAACTGATAACACAGACAAAAGAACCAATTTTTGCAGATGGATTTAAACAAATATGACTAAATTTGCGCATTATAGACGGCAAATAAATTACCTCCTAAACTATTAAAAAACGCCACACTTTTCATTACATTATTTCTATAAGAAACTACCAGAGGGGTATCTTTGGGGGATCTCGAATATCCCGTCTCCCAGGAAAAAAGTTTATAGAACAAACTCTACTCATTTTTTCGTCAATTTATCTATTTCTGCAGTTTCTGTATTTAAAGTGAAATCATGTATATGTTACATTTAAGGAAAAATTATTTCAATTTTCAGTTAATACATTTACGAATTTTGGTCGTCTGTTTGTTTCCCAGATACGTATTTTTTAATGAAGACTATTCTCTTGCGAATTTCTTTGTAACATAAAAATAAAATTAACTAATGACATGGACATATCTCAATAATATAAAAAGCACAAAGGCGAAACATCCTTGGATCTTATTCGTAGAGATCACACTAATTTACATTCGATTTCCCTTTCATTAGCCATCTCTTTAAAAAGTTATATCTTCTCTTATTCATTTAGATAAACAGGAACTGGGCTCTGGCCTGTGTCTGCCTTTTGATTACAAATTACAAGTTCTCCATTGATTTCTTCTTATCTAATTTAATTAAAAAGCATTCCGTTCTTTTAGACGTTTTGATCTGTGCCTAAAAAAGAAATTAAAAATCGTGTTCCTGTTTCTCGGAATTACAAGCTGAAGTAATTTTATATTTAACTCGCAAAACAAATTGTGGGTATTAAATTGACCAATGGACTTTTGATTATAGTAGGACAGCCTTTGATTTTAAGCAAAATCACGGGAAACAATAATTATCTACATTTTTTCATTTTTTTATGTTTGCTTAAAATATCTAACACGAATTTCCTCATTTTTTAATTTTCGATTATTATTATATGCAAAAACAGAGATAATACAAAATAGGGGATGTTTTGTAACGAATGGGCTATACAGTAAAGGGAGGTTCCTGAAGTTAGAACATGCCGATCTAATCCAAATTACCCTTTCCCTATGCGGAAGTCAATAATAACAAACATAGGGGGGATCAAAGATAATAAAAATAATTGACTTTCCTCAATATTTTTTGACATACGCACTGAAAGAAATGGGTTTATAAATTGTTTCTCTAGAATAATGTATATAGCGAATATTAAAACTTTTATAACAAATATACAACTTTAATTTAAAAAAAAAAAACTCGTCTCCATATTCATTATTCAATGAGTTTAACTGGAAAGCGCTTAATATAACGAGCGTTCAAATAAAAACGTGGTCAAGTTGGTTCTGAAAATTTGGACGTAGGGCGTAGCGTATAGCAAATGAACTTAAACGTCATCTGTCAATCGCCGCTATCAATTTGAATATTTTCGTTTTAAAAAGCGTTTAAAATGGTATTTTCTCAAGAACAAAAAGTGTTTATCATAGAGTCCTACTTTAGAAATGGACGCAAGATTGATGGAATATGGAAGTATTCTATTGAGGAATGTTTCATAGAATTTCAAAATCAATTTCCCGGCGTTGTTGAGTACAAAATTTTTCAAAGTGCAGTTCAGCGTTGTGTTAATGTTTTTTGTGAAACGGGCAGTGTAACAAGAAAAGAAGGAAGCGGCCGACCTAAAAAGCGGACTGAAGAATTAAAAGAAAATGTCCAACAAATAATGGAAAATGCGCCAAGAACTTCTGTACGTGTTTTATCACAAATGGTGGGAGTATCAGTCGGTACCTGCCACACAGTGTTAAAAAAAGATTTGCGTTTGTTCTCCTATCGTTTAACTTGTCAGCAAGAACTTCATGAAGTTGATTTTCCGCGACGGGCTGTATTTTGTGAATGGTTTTTAAACAACTACGGTGAACTTCATAATATCACCTTTTTTTCTGATGAAGCCTGGTTTCATTTAAGTGGTTACGTAAACTCACAGAATATGAGAATGTGGTCTACACGCTCAAAAAATTGGAGTTTGGTGTGCTCTCAATCGAAGGAGGATTTATGGACCCATTTTTTTTTTAATGGTACTCTTACTGCGCAAAGGTATAGAGGAGACATTATCGCTCCTTTTGTTAACCAGCTGGAAGAAAACGAAATTACAAACTTTTACTTTCAACAAGATGGCGCAAGGGCACATACGGCAGGCGAGACGATGAATATGTTGAGGGAAGTTTTCCAAAATCGACTAATAAGTCTCAATGCTGAACATGAATTTCCACAGAGGTCATGTGATATTACGCCGTGTGATTTCTTTTTGTGGCCTTACCTTAAAAACACTATTTTTGAACTGCCTATTCCTGATTTAAACCATCTGCAGGCTCGACTTATAGACAAGATTCGTGAAATTAACAATACCCCGAGCATCTTAGAAAATGTCTTTAATTCTTTGAGGAACTGGTGTGAACAGTGCTTGGAACAAGGAGGGGGACACTTTCAGCAGCTGCATTAATTTATTGTTATAACAAGGAGGGGGACACTTTCCGCAGCTCCTTTAATTGTTTGTTATTGTTATCACGATTATTCTTTAAAATAAAGTTATATAGTCATTAACGTTATTGAAACTGACAGCTGCTATACAGCTCGTTGAGAAATGAGGTTAAGTTGGTCGCTATAAGCAACTCCCTACGTCCAATGTGTCAGAGCCAACTTCGACCACGTTTTTATTTGAACGCTCGTTATCTTGTGCATCTATGAAATAAAGGTTATAAGGAATTACTTAGGTATAATGTTATACTTTTTGTGTTCCATTAGTAGAGTAGGGAAGATTTGTTGCGTAAAGACCAATATCCGAATTTGTATATAACAGCTGTATTATACAGGGTATTAGAAGTTTGACTGCCTTAATTTTAACACACGACAGAATACATTAAAATAAACATAAAAACCTTATGGGTCCTAAACTCAACCATTTCCGAGAAAAAAATTATCAAAATCTCCAATTTGATGATTTGATGATTTGAAAATGGTGATGGACATTTTGAGCATATGTTGTAGTTTGTCTTGTACTTGTGCGTTTAAAAATTACTGAATTTTGCTTTTTGGTACGTACCTAGACTATTTTTAATACGTATGATTATTTAGATGACGTGAATTTTTGGGTACTTTAATTACATATTTCTCAAATTCATAACTTGATTAAAAGTTAAGTTCCTGTTTTAAGAGACTCATAATTACTAAAATCCGAGCTTAAATATAAGCACAACACTTCTTCGTACGACAAAATAGATACATTTTATTTTATTTATTTAAAAACTGGAAACAGGTATAACACTATGGGTTTTTGATGAACCAATATTAAAAAAAATGCCTTTTTGCTGATCAGACATTAGGGTCTTCCCCCACCATTTCTGTCGAGGGATAGAACGCAAGTCAATAACAAAAGTTATGCGCAATGAATCCGGTTATCCATATATGTTTTGGTATGTAGATTGCGCCCACTAGCGGCCGAGCTACGAACTTGAAAACTATTTCCAGCGATTTCTCTTGGTCGATTTATTCATCAATTTTTTTCCCCCAAAGCTCTAGGACCTATATTTTCTCCAATATCGTACCTCGCCGACCTTAATTGGACACCCTGTACAATTGTAAATATTAAAAAATACACACACCAAAGAACGAAATTGTTTCGGCTGTTTTTTCGTAATGTAAAAATATGGAATTTCACACCCTTTATTAGAACGTAAATTAGCAGAACATCCTGACTATATTTAAAAAATTTTAGAAATCTAAAGACTTAATGGCTGTAATCGCTCCTACGTTACAAAAGAGTGAGGTTTTGCTACATCTGCCTTGTTAGTATGAGCATGAAAGTACAAAATCTAGATTCAGACGGAGAATTGATAAAATTTCACGAACTACCCTTTTTTTTAAATTTAATCAAATCGGAACCTAGACCTCTGTAGGGCTACGTTTTACTCCACATTGAAATTTGAGCCAGTTTAATTAATAAAGAACCGAAACCTTACACTTCCCCATCCATTAATTTAATGTAAATTATTCCCAGAGGTATCAAAGTACGTTTAGATTAATACTTTTATGACTGAAAGGCCTGTACATTGTTAAATCGATAAGGAAGGTTAATGTCATTCCGTATTATAAATACCTCTATTCCTACAGCCAAGCCAAGCGATAAGGCTATTATAAAAATCCATGCGATCTAGTCTATTTTTAAATAGAAGTGTCATATTTTTCCAGGATGTAAAAATACACAATCCTTCTTCAGAAATATTTCAGGAAAGGTCAATTTAATTTCAGGTACCGTAATTTCAATTTCGTTTCAGTTAAATTTAATTTTGGAGGTTGTTGTTTGTAATTAAATTCAGATGAGATCAGTTCGGAAAATGAACTTATCAGTATCACTATTTAAGTGTAGTTTATTCATCCAAAGCATTATTTAAGTAGAAATGAATATTGTGTCAATTAATGCTGTATTTCAATAGAATTCTGACACAAAGGGATGTCTATCTGTGGTAAATTCTCGTTGTATAAATAAATAACAATAAATTAGCTGTCGTGGAATATTACGAATCTTAAATCTGTTCCGGGAAGAATTAATATAAATGAGAAAATAAATAAGCTGTCATAAACCAAACAACCGAAAACATGCTTGTATTTATTTATGTCGTCTCCAAACATATGCACGACATAAGATATATATCTGAAACGACTCCAGGCACGCCAAGCTTTATATATCCTGTCTTCATTCTCTCAGTTTGGTAGATTTAGCCTAGCATACCTGGAGATTACCACAGATATTAGTTACCAAATGCTTAAAATATGCTGTTTATCAAGAAGTTTGGAAATATCACTTTATTCTCTTCATCAGAAATCAATGCCATTAACTGGGATGTATACAGCTTTCGTTTATAACATTATCTTTTAAAAAGATTCAACAAAAAGACATTTTTCTAAGTTCTCATCAAATCAAGTTAACCGAGGGTTTGAAATATTATTTAATAGTTTTGATATGACACCTAGACCGACAGAATATCATTATTTTTTAGATTTACATAATTATTTGGAAATTATTTCTTTAGTATGCGTAGATATAACTAACCAAGCTTTTGGTACCAACTCAGGATGTCCCACGAACTCCATCGATGGATATCTGGGACACCGCTAGAAGGATGATTTTTTTTGAAATTGTGAAGGTGTCATACGGATCGTAGGGCCTACCAAGCTAAAATATTTTCAAGGTCATAGTATTTCCGGTTATACCGGAAGTCGATACTAACTTTCTTATTTTAAATGGAACCCACTGTATATTATTGCATTTTTAGAAAGAGCATCCATTTTTAAGTTGAAAACATATAGCACACTCCATACTTAGGATTGACCATTTCCGAGATATTTTGATTTTTAAGCAAAAATTGACAAATGCAGACTGTCAGCAAAATTTAGTTTTCCCGGAAACATAGGTTTATTTTTTTGTGCAAATTGGACATTTTGTAGAGGAAGACCAAATTTATCGAATTTGACATGAAAATTTTCCAGTTTTTATACAGGGTGGTCAAAAACAATTAGCGAATATGAAGTTCAGAAAATGTGGAAAATTCGAAATTTTTAAATGAAACCCCTAATTTTTTTAACGTTCTGCACTAAAATTAAGTGTAACATTGTTATACCTAAACCCAGTGGTTTTCATTTTATTTACGAATAAACATTTACCATTTCTTAAAAATGTTTCCATCTGTTTCGCACATTTTAGGTTGGCCGTGATAGGTAAGTAACAATCAACATGACAACTGTCACAGGTTTTTAATTGTTAATTAATTGAGAAACTCTTTTGTTTTTGACTTTATCAAAAAATGTCACTCTTTATAAAAAGTTCTGATAATGTCGTTTCTTTGCCTGATCTAAGATAAAAATTTGCCCTCTCGGTCGTGTACCTACTTCTAATTAATGATGTACTTATTCCTAATGTCATTTACTCTGAATACAGCTTAATATAATGTGATATTAATTATTTTATAATTAATGTGATATTAATTACAAAAACAAATTTATTTGCTAATTAAATATAAATGTTATTGTAACATGCCGCCACAAGACTGTCAAATAAACATTTTAGATTAAATATACAGGGTGCTCATAAATTAAAAAAAAAAACACGAAAATACTCAAGAGAGAAGTACCATTATTTATTATTTTACACAACATTTTTATAAAACAAATCTGTTTATAACCTCAAATTTTAAAATAAAAATTTCAATTCTGGCTTTTACTCTATATGTATAGCTACTTCCCACCTCAAAAATCGGCGTAAGCCTGTGCATCAGCTGCCTTGAGGGCAGTAGATAGGCTACCTTCGTATCACGCCAAAATCCCATGTATTTTCTTATGAAGGTTCATATTAGCAGTTTTTGACGAATTTTACCCCCACTCCTCCTCCTTTTCCCTTCCCCCTCCCCTTCCCCGCCAGCCAATCAGCGCGCAGCATTTTTGTCGGATGAAAAATGGCAGGAAATTCAAAATGTAGTCACCTAGAACTTTGCCCCATCTAGGGCTTTGCCCCATCTAGGGCTTTGCCCCATCTAGGACTTTGCCCCTAGGCCCCATGCAGGTATCTTCATGTAGGTATGTAGGATTCCCCACGTAGACAAGAGTATTGTGCGTAGGCCTCCGCGTGTACCCCGCGTAGGTATACCTAAATTGTATAGGGCTTCGCCCGCCACCGCGGGCCCCAAAACGTGGTCGAGCGGAGACCTAGGCAGTAGCCGCGATTTTCATTTCACAATAGTAGTTTATAACGCGGCCGAGCGTGTATCTGTAGATGGCGTTGCAAGTGGAGCGCGGGTCTAATAAATATGCCTGTATATTTAAGTATTACAAACTACGGCTAAAAAATATTTACTGGATTTCACTTTAGGNTTGGATTGAGTCCCCAGTTTTTGCCAACTACCTTCCTTAACTGCCAGAGGGTTGCCACTGATTTCCGGGTAATCCTCTCAACCTGTGGCCCCCACGACAGTTTGCTGTCCAAGATTACCCCCAAGTATTTGACTTCCCTGACCAAAGTCAGGGGCCTCCCATACATGGTTGGAGCCCTGAAATCACCTATCTTCCTTCTCCTTGTAAATAGGATCATCTCAGTCTTCTTTGAGTTGACTGAGAGCCCCATCTCCTCGCACCACCTCTCTATGATCCTACAGGCTCCCTGCATTCTGTCGCATACCACATCCAAAAACCGGCCCGCGACTAGAACCACGCCATCATCGGCGTAAGCCTGGGCATCACTGTATCCCTCCGAGGTTAGGCGTTCCAGGAGACCGTCCATTACTAGGCACCATAGAAGCGGGGAGAGGCAGCTGCCTTGAGGGCATCCCCCTCCCACTCCCAGGTCCCTACGACAGTCCCCCATGACTGCACTAACCTTCCTTTCCTTCAATGCGGAACTCACCCATTCGACCACGATAGGCGATGTGCCCCGGTCTTGGAGCGAGTTGCATATGGTCTCAGTTTTTGCCTTGTCGAAGGCACCTTCTATATCAAAGAATATTGCCAATACGACCTCTTTGTACTGAAGGGCCTTCTCTACTTTATGTGTGACACTATGTAAGGCCGTCACCGTGGACCTGCCCCGCCTATATGCGTGCTGGTTCGTGTGGATTGGGTATCTACTCAACGCCCCATCCACCAGATACCTGTCCACAATCCTTTCCATCGTTGTAAACAGAAAGGATGTGAGACTGATATGCCTAAAAGACTTCGCCGCAGTGTAGTCTTCCTTTCCAGCCTTGGGGATGAAGACCACCTTGGCTGACCTCCAAGCCTGTGGGACGTAGCCCATCGCCAGACTGGCCCGGAAGACCCTCACCATACATGGCAAGAGAATGTACAGGCCCCTCTGCAAAAACGACGGGAAAACTCCGTCTGGCTGCCTTGTAGGGTTCGAACTCATTCACTGCCCAGGTTACTGCCTCGTCGCCAATGAGCTCCTCTGCCAGGAGCCAATCTGCTTGTGGCATTGGCTCCGCCCTGGTTCCCTCGACGACATGGCCTCCACATGAAAAGTGAGTTTCCAGCAGAAGTTCTAAACACTCCTCGCTAGAAGTGGTCCAAGTCCCATCTTCCCTCTTTAATGATTCTAATTTCTCCCTTTTGTCGCAGCTTAAGATCTTCATTAATCTGGCTGTCTCCGGCAGGGACTCCAGCTGGTTGCAGTATGCCTTCCAGCCAGATCTCTTGCTACGCCTAAGTTCCTTCTTAAACTCTCTCCTTGCAGTTTTGTAATCGTCCCAAGAGGTCCCTTCCCCTTCCCTGACAGCTCGGTTAAAGACACGCCTGGCCGTCTGGCGGAGACCCTCTAGGGTCTTATTCCACCAGCGGACCTTGCGCCCACCTGCCGCCCTGAGAGGGCAAGCCTCCTCATATGCCGAGACGATGCAACTGCTTAAGGTTTCTACTTCGTTGTCTAACTGCCTTGTGGAGGTTATTCGTTCACCCCGGTTGCTCGCTTCTAGGGAGCTCCCTAGGTTACAACGATATACCTCCCAGTTTGTTGCCCTTGGATTTCGTCGGAGAGTTATCGTTTCCGAATCCGACTTCATCTCGAAAGCGATCATCCTGTGATCGGACATCGAGATGCAGCCCGTGACCCTCCATCCAGAAATCCCTTCTATAATACTTTGAGAAGCCAACGTAATGTCAATCACATCTTTCCGGATGCGGTTCACAAAAGTCGGCTCCTTTCCCCTATTCATGACCTGCAGGTCTGTGGTTGCTATATATTCCAGCAACGCCTCCCCACGGGAGTTAACATCCCCGCTGCCCCATACCGTGTGGTGAGCATTTGCATCACACCCAATCATTACAGGCAGACCTTTATTCTTAGCAAAATTAACTATATTTTCTAACTCTTTAGTAGGCGGTAGTCTACCAGTATCATAAGGGAGGTATATGCTACTAACTATGACCTTACGCCTAATTCCACTTACCTTATATTCGAGGATGGCTGCAGTGGCATCCCTGGTCCCCAGTTGTGGTAGTGATACCATTCGGAGTTCCTTGGACGCCATTATGCAGGTCCGAGGTGGCTCGGCTCCATCCTCCTTCCCGACTATGCAATTGTAGCCGGTACTGCCTAGCCCCACTACTCGATTCCTGTAAACATAGGGTTCCTGGATTAAAATTAATTCTCCAGTCTTACCTGTCAGTAGCTTCACCAGTTCCCCGGTGGCTGACTGACTGTGCTGAAGATTAATTTGCCTCACCTGCAATGTATCCATCTTGGGGCCTGATGGTGCAGTGGGGGG
>NW_019416386.1:194297-216765 GCF_000390285.2 Anoplophora glabripennis | reverse complement strand
CCTTCATCCGTACCACTACCAAAAGGTGCAAGCCTTATCTGCCGTAGATCCTGCTGCTCGTGTGAATTTCTGCAATACAATTAGAATACTTCATAATGGTGATCAAAATTTTGTTCGTAATATCCTTTTCACGGACGAAGCTGGATTTGGCCATGATGGCTTAATAAACCTCCACAATGAGCATTTTTGGTCTTATGAGAATCCTAATTTATCAATAGAGCGTGGTTGTCAAAATAAGTTTTCCGTCAACGTGTGGGCCGGTATTGTAGGGGACTACTTAATTGGGCCACATTTCTTTCCACAAGGACTCAATGGTGAAGTTTACTTGGATTTTTTAAGAAACCTCTTACCTATTCTATTGGAACATGTACCACTCGGATTAAGAAATGCAATGTGGCTTCTTTAAGATGGAGCGCCACCACAATTTACTTTAGCGGCAAAAGCTTTTCCTGAAAGGTGGATAGGACGCGGTGGTTTTGTACAGTGGGCCCCTAGATCCCCTGACTTAAACCCAATCGATTTCATTTTTTGGGGCTATCTGAAGACGCTTGTATAGAGGACACCTGTGAATAGCGTCGATGAACTGAGAGAAAGAATTGTTGCTAATTGTGAGGTAATTAAGCAAAAGGAAGGAATATTCCATAGAGTTCGTCGGAATTTTTTAAGAATTAATTTATGCATTGAAGAGGAAGGACGTCACTTTGAACCTTTGATTTGAATGTTTAATTTGTATTTATGTATTTATTATGTATTTTAACCTTATGATTTTGTTATTAAACCATTCTTTATTTGTTGAGGACGTTATTTTTTTATTATTTATCATTAACCACCATCAGCGTAACAACAAATTTTCACAAAAATTACTATCTGTCAAAACTAATTCTACACAAACTTGTTTCCAAGACAACTAAGCGCTTGTTTCCAAAGCATGATATGTTTAATGTAGAAAATAAATCAAAATGATTTCGTATTCATCGCATGCAAGCAATGTTATTTTAGGGTTTTTCTCGAAAATGGTTAGATTTACCGAAACAAATAAAGTATACCTTTTTTATTTCAAAAGGTTAGGAGAACAAAAATATTCAGTCAAAAGTCGCATAAAGTGTAGCACAAAAAAGTTGGAACAATTCAAATCAAAATAAAGGCTCGTATGTGGCGCCCTCTACAAAATGCGAAAAAACGGTGGGCAAATTTATAATCCTCATCCCGAAAAACCCCCATATAGGAAATTTCGTCAAAATATTATGTGTGGCAAAAGATATTGCAAAAAAAACTGCAAATAAAATTTAACTTTAACACCCTGTAACTCCGTTAATAATCAGTTTTGGAAAAAATTTTATAGAAAGAGGTAGTATTTATTTTCGGTCTAGAATTATCCCCTGAATGTTTTGCTCATCATTTCCGGATACCCTGTATAATGTTTATAAAATATTTCTATTTATTTCCTCGTAAAATATGCATTTATAACTCGAAATCGCTTTTTTCCCCTGGGGAGGTAAGTTACCTCAATTACAATATCTCCCGTTGTCCATTGCAACTTCCACTTCTAAGGTAAAATCCACTTACCTCCTTAAAAACAATGTATTAATAGTCTATTTACTATAGTGGGAGCAGATTAACTAAGAGAATAACTATTTACAAGCACGGTTGATATGAATGTGGGCCAGATAGTTTTTCTTTATTGAGATACACATCACATTATGTTCAATATTGAATGCATTTGAAGATACGATATCTTTTTTATTGATATGTTATTTTAATACATTTTTAACTACATAGTTCCAATTCCACATTATCTTTAACTGCAATTTTGTAATGTCTACATTTCTTATAAGCTACATGCTTCATTAACTAGGTAAGTATATATAATTATATTCATTATTTTCAAAACTATTAAGTGATATTGCGGGAAATTTATCGCTCCTACACGCAAGTATCTTGACCTTTAAAGCCACTAAAACAATCCTCCTTTAAAAAAACAAACGCCATGTCACCTTAACAATTGTACATGAACAAACAATTCCCCACGGGAGTATAATTGTTTTCCTGAAACCCTAACAGGCAAATTGCGAACATACCACGCGTTTTACAAGTACACGCAACTTGTAGAAAGGGACATTGTTCCTTAAATCCTGTTAAATGGTTTGGAGATGAATCAAGTGAAACCGTGAGTCCTGTTAATTATCAAGCTGAACACTAACCCTCCTCATGTTGACTAAATCTGACGAGGCGCAAGCATAATTTGAATATTTTCCGCCTGTCTAAATTAGCAGGATTAAAGGGATGCGTGCAATGATCCATAGTCATGACAATGAAGGGGGTACAGACTTTTATAAATGGATTTGTACTCTATAGAGATTTCTTAGTTGAAAAAAAAATGATATTTTTGAAGAAGTACTTACATAGAGATAAATTAAATTCCAAAGTATTTCTCTGTAGAAAATAATTTTAGTCCAGGGAACCAAGAGATTCCCCTCCTAATTCTTTCGGATAGAACCGATTGACGTAAAACTTGGACTGTAAGTAGAAAATAGCTTAAAAAACAAAAATTATATAGTGCTGATGAGCGCTTTTGCCCAGGGGGTGGAAGCCACCCCTTCTAGGGGATGAAATATATAAAATATTGAAAATAACCCCAGGAATCGATAAAGCCATCAATTTTAAGCAAAAAGTATCATATGAACATTTTTCAATAAGTCAATATTTTCTGAGTTATTAGTTATTGAAAATGTAAGTTTTTTATTAAAAAATACGTTCTGCAGTAGTTTTTCTCGAATAACTCGGAAAATACACATTCTATGGAAAAAAACATCCCAATGAAAATGAAGCTTATAGTAAAAGAAAAAGATTGATTTTTTTTCATTTATGTAGGTGCAATAGGTGCTGAGATACGGCTGGTTGAAAATAATTTCATGTCCGCCAGAAATTAAATTAGAAGCATATAACGTAAAATAACAAAAAAAATCTATTTTTCAAGAAAAATGCCTTGACTTTAAGTCATTAGCATAAAAATTAACCGAGTTATGATCAAAATAAATTATTAATTCGATTTTTCGGAAAAATAATCAGTATAAAAACTGATGGCGTTTTTCACGACATTTAAAATTAAAGGTAATCCCTCTACAATTTATATTTTTTATGTGCTAACAATATATTATACAAATTTAAGCGGTTTAGAATGCATATTTTTGGAAATATTACCTACGTTTTGATTGAAAAAAAAAAATTAATTCCAAAGAAAATAACATATTTTTGAAAATAACTAAAAATAAAAAAGAAACGAAAAATATTCAAAAGATCAAAAGTTTAGATTTTTTTCCACAGAATATTTTGGTTTTCTTTTTATTTGTGTAGGATAAAAATTAACAGAGATGTCGCTGCTAGAAGTTTGCAGTTGAGGGCGAAGGTAATGTTTTTCAAACTCTTTAACCTCAAAAATCTCAAAAATAACGCGTTAAAAAATATTTTACATTACTTTTAGCTGTCGAAATTTCCCGTAAAATCGTTTTCGGATCGTCTTAATAGCTTCAAAATTAAGGAAGTTAAAAAACCAACGGTACCTTACCGCTTCAATTTTCGGAGCATATCAATATTTTGGTTATCCACAACTTTGGAGCATTTATAGATATAGGAAAATTTGAAATTATATGAGTTTCTGCATGAAAAATTATTGATAAATAACTATTTTGAATATTGCATAAATTAAAGTAAATCGTGAGTTATTACGAAAAAAAAAAATTATTTCGCATTGTTTATTGGATTATTATATTTTGTCATTGGGGTGGTTTTTAAGAGTTAAAACAATGCAATAAACTATAAACTGTATTATAAACAGGAAAAAGAATTTAATTTATCCTGCTTGTATTATCAAATCATTTCAAACTCTTAAAAACTATTTTTTTTTCTATATTTTGTTATTGGGGGTAGTTTTTTAAGGGTTGAAATATTGCAATAAATTATTTATAATACCATAAACTATTGAAAAGGTTTCTATCTATAATATATGCGCTATAAAAATATTTTAATGTCAAAGAAACCGTTAATTTTATATTTTTATCATTAAGGGTGATTTTTAAGGGTTGAAACTTCATAAAAATAACGTAAATTATAACCCACAATATAAAACAATATTTATTCTATATATTAAGATATGATTTTAGTCTATATAACACCTATTTTTATATTTATTCAGTTTTTTTAGCATGAAAGGTGGTTTTCATCCCCTAAAAATAAGAAGTGCATATCAAGCATATACAGGGTGCCTTAGAATAACGTGTACAACGGAAGACCACAAATTCGTGGACTCAAAATAGGCAGATTTAGGCTAATTCACCTATATCCAAAATCGCTTCGTTTGGCCGCTAGATGGCCTCAAAAAAATAATCAAAATGGCCTAAATCTGCTTATTTTGAGTCCACAAATCTATGGTCTTCCGTTGTACACGTTATTCTGGGACACCCTGTATAATTTTTCACCTACAGGGTGAAATAAGCCTAATTCCAAATTTTCATAAAAATCGGATCTATCCGAAAGTATTCCGAGGATTTACCCTATTTTCCTCTTCGTTCCCTGGACTGTTTAAACTTCGTTTTTATGAGAAACGATATAGGTAGTTTCTATATGGATTCAACGAACAAAAAAATCGACCTCTTCGATTTTTTTGATACTTGGGATGTTAATCTGCTATGAATTTTATGAGACCCGCGTTTATTTGTTTTTTCGAAAAAAGTTTTTGTAGTTCTGTGGCGCCATGTCAAAATTTACATCGTGAGAGCGTTATTCCGAAAGTGAAAATGCATATTTTTTTCATGTGGCCATCATTTTGACCCAAATCATTCTATCGAAACATTTTTTTTCTGCACATTTTGATGAAATTCTGCAGTATCCGCCTTTCCTAATGTATGTAAACACTCTGTAACTTCTTTTTCCTAATGTATTATTAAATGTATGTTATGTCATGCAGAAATAACAAAAAAGTCTTACCTGCACGATTTCCAGGATATGTTGACATTTCTCCCTGACGTTGACGAAAGGACAACTTAAAGACAACCTTAAAATGATAGGTAAATGTAAAGCTACGAGGTCCAGATACTCCTTGGGGACGTCATTAACGGTATTGCCGACGATGTCCGCCGAACACGCGCATCCGTTCGATGCATTCTGCAATCTCCGGCGATCCGCCTGATACCGCTTGGGGCTGCCGACCCCGTCGAGCCAGCCCTCCACCGTTTTCGATATAACATCCAAAGCCACTTCCCTAATTTCGTTATCGCGCGAGCAAATCGGCATGCAGAACCTAGATATCAGGTCTAGGTCGTACATCAGACCGTCGTAGTTGTCGGACGACGCGTCGCGCGGCCTACTTAATTCATTATTGTTGTTTGATTTATTAAATTCGGTTTGGACGAACATTATCTTTAAGGCGAACAATTAATATATTCAATAAAAAAAATATTTTTATTGATATTTTTTTGAGTCCTAGGTTAGTTTACTTAATTTAGGAAATTATAGGTTAGGAACTAGCTAATACTATTATAATACTGAAAATTTTGATTTTGGTTTATGTTTCTGACGCGGGTATTACTTCTCGGCTGTTTTTGTTGTCCTGAAACAAAGAAAAAACATTGTAGAGTTTGCAAAGCTATAGGGCAATAATACTACAAACTAAAAATCGTATATCTCGTTAAGAATGACATTCTGAACTATTTACGGCTTAATGAATAACGATAACTCTATATCACCTCGTTATTTTCAAGTAGAAGCAAAAAGGTCCAACTTAAACAACGACACCAAACTCACTACGATCGGACCATCCCCTCAGTACTCCACAAGTGTATACGAATCTAGACGTAAATACTTTTGAATATAGTCCGTACGATATTTGTTGAGATTGAATTCCAAGAAAAGAATAAGCCAATAAAGTTCTGTTATCGGAGTTACTGTAACAATTTACCGCAGCAGGGGCGTACCTTGAAATTTTCCGCCAATTTCTTTCTACCTCGGGTGACGAATATGGTTAATTCCAAGATAATGACGCAGGGGTCTGCCTGGACTTCTATCTCAACAAATATTATATGGATTATAGCAATATTGCATCCATTAATCAGATTTGAGATATTGTCAAAAATCCCACTTAAATATGACACTGAAAGCCTTGCAGCCTTTTCACTAAGCGAATCTACGATCATAGATCCATTTTTCTTCAAACCAAATCCTCTATCACTTGATCACTTGTCAGTTTAGCAAATAGTCCAGTCGAATTAGAGTTTTATCGTAAGAAAATTATTAGTAGACAATTTATTTCACTTTATGACAGGGAAGGGTGTGTAAAATGATGAGTTTTTTCACTTTTTTTTACTGCCCATGAAAGTTTAGACGACCTGTCGGAAATTCAGTTATTTTATGTTGTAGGCAATTAAATTACATACAATTTAAGGTACCTAAAGTCATATTTCACAATTTGTCAACTGTACGGGGTGTCTCAAACTCGATAGTATGGGCCTACTGTGAGGATACAAAAAATTTAAATAAAATTTGGGACACGTGGTGTTAAATGGGATGAGGTAAGCTCTATTTTCAATCGAAAGTATTATCTTGGGATTTGACAGAAACGACTAATGACGTCATCAATTATATCTTTTCCAGAAACCCAAATTTTTTTCCTGTTAAAAAGCTCTCTTTTTTCTAATAAATTTTTATCAGAGAAATTTGTCTGTATTACTTTCCGTTTAAAAGTTATAAACAGTATCGTCTTAAACAGTATCAAAAGAAATACCACCTAAAAATCACATTAGCGGTTAAAGACCAAGTAGTCGTGGGAAAATAATTGAATGTTCGTTGTTTAAAGTGCATAAATGTCATTAAGAATAAATAAAAGTATTAAACTCGATAATTCTTTAATACAGTTAAAACAAAGTGATGATAACAATAACTAAACTTAAAAAAATGAGACAAACACTTTCATAATATACAGGGTGATTCAGAACTTATCCAAAAAAAATTCTGGATGTACAGGGGACCCTTACAAATACAATTTTGTAAAGAAAAAATCAAAAAGGGCAGTTCGAAAATGATTTAAAAATACACTTCTGCACGGCACTGGAAACTGGTCCACTGTAAAACCTGACCTCGCACAATGCGACCGGCATGGCGGTGTGATAAAAACGGACAAAAACTTTCGCAAGGAAAGAAATATGTAAATAGAATTTTATCGCACCTATTTTATATCGGCAAATTCAACTGCTTTTGCCTTTATTAATTAATAAAATTAATTTGTGTTTTTAAATAATAAAATCATTTGACATACCCGATGTTACAACAATTGTTCAAAATTTTATCCACCAATGTGTAAACACATTTGGGTCCGTTGTACTCAGTTTCTACGAACTAACACAAATGTTGTCTTGTTTCACCATAACACAAATGCTTCACCATAAATTAAAACGATATCCATCAACTCCGAGTACACGCAAACCATTTTTGACACTAACTACCCATTTTTGACACTAACTACTAAAAACCTTTTGTAAACACCACTATCGCAACGACGATTGCAAAATCCGATTTCAGTATTCGGAGTCGCTGAGGCCACGTGGCGAATGATGCTAGAGACTACAGTTGTCCAGCTATGTAGTGGTTGAATGTACTATAACGTCAATATTTTTTTTCTCGGAAACTATAAGGATTTTACAAAAAAATTTTTTACAATATTGATTCCATTTCTCATGTTGCATCTATTCCCAAATTTTTTTGGATAAGTTGTGAATTGCCCTGTATACATATTACAATCTATTCTCTATCCTCCTCTCATTTCAAGACACATATCCAATCTTCGCCTGACTTCTTTCTGGGCTGTGTTTATTAACATTTTGCCGTTTAACTCATTACAAGCGTTTGTGATTTTTTCTTTCAAATGATTAATATCTCGCGAAGGTGTTCTGTAAACCTTATTTTGTTAAACCCCCCATAAATAAAATCGAAGGGTGTTAGATCTGGTGACTTTCCGGCCCACTGAATAGGTCCATTAAGCCCAATCCATTTTTCTGGGAAAGTGTTATCTAAATATTGCTGCGCAATCCTGGCCTTGTGGGGTGGAGCCCCGTCGTGCTGAAACCATAGGTTTCTCCTTAGCTGCAAAGGCACATTGAGGGCACAATGAGGGAAACCTGGAAAACCTCATTAATTAGGGGGGTGGTCAAATGCCAACCGGTGTCAATCTCTCACATTGACCCAAGCTAACATTCTTCCACCCTACCATACCTGCACAGAGGGTGCCAATCCTCCGTACAAGCATAGCTAATCTACGGTCTACCGGCCGCGGGAATCGAACCCGGGCAGAATTAGCACACATCGATTTAAGTACTGACGCCTTAAACCGTACGGCTACCGACTGATTAATGGACCAGTAGTGTTTATTGCGCCTGTTTGGCAAATCATTACTGACAAACCGACTTTCGACCGTCCAAAGAACGTGCCGGAAAAGGTTTTGATCAACAGTTTTTACGTTTACTACAATTTGAGCTATAAAATTAAGTCAGGCTTACTCCAAATTGGGAATTTTTTAGTTATGATACCCATTGGTTTTTAGAATTTGTTGAACGGCTGATTTATCGAAATTCAATTCCCGGCTCGCCTACCGCATAGAATTTCGTGGATTTTTTACGAAATACTGTAACATTGTTTCTTACCTTTTGGTCAATAATTTGTTTTTTTCGAACAGAAAATGCATTTTCATTTCGTCGCAAGGTCTCCTCCAATCTTGTAAAAGTTCTTTCTCGATATAACTCTACAGCTCTTCTTGAATTTTTTTGAGACTCACCGTAAATTAGCAACATATCAACTTTTTCTTCCACCTCTATGTGATTTTTAGGTGGTATTTCTTTTGAGACTATTGAAACTGTTGATTATTCTAATAATGTTCATTTTTTCTACTAAAATTGCGATTATCACAAAAACTATTAATTTGACATGATTTCTCCGAAGGTCATTTTTTGTAGAGAATTGAATTTCCTATAAAATAGATATCTAAACAATCACTTTTTATATATAAAAAACATAAATATTGTGAAAAACGTCAATTTTAATTCGACAGATTTCTTCGAAGGACCTTTCTTGTAGAGAATTAAATTTCCTATATAAAGGCAAGTACAAACAAAATTCTGACATTTTAAACTTTGACGAAATTTGGCGAAACTAAGATATCGACCTAAAATTTTTCCCTTTCGCGTAATGTTTTTTATGCATAATGATTAATATTTTCGGTATTAATACTAACACTAAAAAATAAATAATAAATTTTAAAAAAGCGGATTTTTCGGCCCACATTACTGTACAATAACGATCGAATTTCGTTGGTTTTTTTAAGCAATTAACTGTCTAATAATAACTAAACGTTAATTTTAGAGGTTAATACCATAGATATATGTTCTATTTGATCCAAGGACACGTACCGAAAAAGAAAAATTACGAAAAGTTGAAATGAAGTTGCTCTCTAGAACTAACAAAGTAGGATGTGCAAAACAGCGTTACAAATAAATTGTCCAAAATTGCTATTTGTAGAGAACAGCTTAATTTCAACTTTTTGAGTTGTTTCTTTTTCGACACGTTTCTTTATATAAATTAAAACCTATATTTACAATATTAAGTTCTAAAATTAACTTTTTGTAATTAAACAATTAGTTACAAGAAAACGAACGAAGTTGCAAATACCTGGAGCACCAATTTCACGATCAATCAAATCGGCCTTTGGCGTACATGTTGGTTATTGGATTGACCGTCTTTTCCATAAATTTCATCAACATCCATCCTTTTTGAAATAATAATGCACAATTTTTGGAAAACTGATTTTTCCGGGTTCCACCTTTATTTTACAGTTAACAAATTGGTGAAATATGACATTAGATACTTTAGATTGTAGGTAATTGGCTACAACATAAAATAACAAATTTTCCGATATGTTATCCAGATTTTCATGTATACTTATTTGCAATTTGCCAACTTTTCATTGTTTATAAGTTAATTCGACTGGTTTAAAATTCTACCTAGGTATTTAGAATATCTGTGATATGAAATAAAAATATTGCAACATGTGGATCGATACGTATTTGAAATCATTCCAAGTGGTCCACTTGGATATGTTACTCTCGAAAACCCCTTCATATTACCTTTTCTAAGCGTACAATCTCAGACAGTAATAACTTGTTCAAAGTCTGCTTTCTCATCGAATTGCATTCCTTAAATCACATTATCGCTGGTTTCGCCACCGTTAAATATCAGGACTGAGATCTATAAATCAGTTGATCGGTCCGATAAATATAAGGATCTTTCCTTAGAGAACGATTTATCCAAGTAAATGTGTCCAGACACATTCTTCACAGTCACATCTGACCACAAATTAAATCGTTTCATTAGTATCCCTCGCTCGACTGAAACACTCCGTTTCTAGTTTACAAAGTTGCATGCAAATGAGTGAAGTCGAAGTATAAATTTTAATTAACTTGGTGCAGGGAGACCGGTATTCCAAATGTAATCTAAATCACTTCATGAATTTCTACAGTTGATTAATTGATGTTACTTAAAATTTAATACGTGTTTATTTCGTCTGTAGAGTTAAAAATTAAAATAAAAAAAACAGGTAAAGAAGCTGGGGAGGTATAAGTTTTTATATAAACAATTAAAGAATATTGTTAAAGGCGTCATGTTCGACTGAATCGAATTCGCCTTGACAGAGTTTAAAGATGAACAAAGACTTCTTTGAGTCGCGGTAATTTACAACCACATAGTGCTGCATCTCCTATATTCGTTTCCTTCCACTAGTTTAATAAGTTTGCAGGTAACTGATGAAGGCATATTAGTATTAAAATAAACATGTTCTTTTTTATTTCAGTGCATTTGTAGTGGTAATAGTTTTTTTAATTCATAAAATTTAATATCAAATAGTCTTGAAATGTGTAAGATTTACTTTTCGTCTATTTAATTTAAACTAACTACTTTTAAACTAATAATAATTTATATGTACATATATAAAAAGTTATGTATTATTTTACATAGGTAGATAATAATCAACGAAGTAATTTATATTTAAACAAATCTGAACTTACAGGTTAGTTCGATATTAGATAATAATTTTCTCAGTGTACTTAAAAGTAAAAGTAATATATCACTCGATCTTCTAACTTTTTATACGTATTGCGGCTTCCTCACATTTACGCAATTTAAAAAAAATATAGAAAAGCTTTAAGAATTGAAAAATCTAATTTCTATATACATAAATGAAATAAATTCTTCGTAAAATAAAAGTAAAACTATTTGGCAAATTGTGAACAAAGAAAGGAAAGTAAACAGATTTGTACACTTAAACCGGATTAATATAATTCATATTTCATCTCCATTTGTGATATAGTCCTTCAGTCAGTTGATAAAGCTAATGTTGATAGCCAGTACAGTCATTGAAGCTGAAAATCAGATGTAACCTCCGAATTCTTTGAAACTGCATGGACTTGCATAAAAATTTAGAATAAGGCTCATCTTAGGCTCAAGTTCAAAAGTGACATAAGCCCGATTGACGTTTTTGTTTTTTAGGGATAAAAACTACGCCTATATGAAAAAAATTAAAAAAATTAAGTTTTAAACATTTTATTGATAAAAATCTTGTTCAAGCACAAAGATTAAATAATGTTCCATGTTCTCGAACATGTTTTATGATATATTTGATCTTTTCGACCCTTTATTTAACCCTTAAAAACTACCCTTATGTAAAAACAATGATAAAAAATTACTTTTTAAAGATTTGGAATGATTAAATCGTGCAATTATTTAAAATAAAAGTTACCTTATAGCTAATAAAATATTGTTTCCCTTTAAACCCCTAAAAACCATCACTGTATTGACAAAAATGATAAAAAATTACTTAAAAGCTTGGAATGTTTTAACTGCAATTATTTAAAATAAAAATTCCCTCATTGCTTATAAAAGAATTTGTATCTCATAACACTTTTCAACCCTTATAAAAATCACCCCTGTGCTAAAAAAATGATAAAAAATTACGTTTTAAATCTTGGAATGCTATAATTGTGCAATAATTTAAAATAAAAATTCCCTTATATTGTTTATGAAAGAATATTTTACTTTTGACATTTTCAACTTTTATAACCAATAATAATAATTTACCAATATTAATATAAAATATTTTTATTATAATCGATTTTTAAATATAATCAATCATAAAAAAAAGCCTATTTTGCCCCGAAAAAGTGTCATTGGGTTTTTTTTTACCATAACTCGGTTAATTTTGAAGCTATAGTATCCTACAAAAAATCATTTTAAAGATAATTTCAAGAGCTGTAAGATCGTTTGCATATAAAACCTTTCAAGTCCTTTGTTTTTTAATGGGAAAGGTTCGAAGGGCTCGAAGCAGGTCGTTTTTTTACTAAAATGGATACTTCAAGCGGCGATATCTCCTTTATTTTTTATGGTATAGGAATAAAAGAAAACAAAAATATTCGTTGAAAAAAAAAGTAAATTTTTGTTGTCTATTACTTTTTACGTATCTTTCATAGTTTCAGAGTTATTATATAAATAAGGCAATTTTTTTTGAATAGTGAAAAATACGTTTTCAACTTTTTCCGTACATTATTCAAAAAATACGCAAAGGGTCTACGATTAATTTTAATTCTGATGGAAATGGTACAACGTTTACTGCTCATTTTTCCTTAAAAAATATGAGTAACCCATCTGTTTTTGACGATAACTCCTTCAATTTTGCTCTAATTAACTTTTATAAGTGCTCATTTTGAAGGTATTTTTGAGTACTAGGTACAAAAAACTCCTGGAGCGTTATACACGTAAAATTAATCCTTTTTATGTTATTTGACGTTGAATACATCGACTCGAGTATTCCCCCCAAAACAAGTCCCCTTCCACTAACCATATTTCACTTTGTATAGGACGTACAACACTTTTTAAAAAACGATTCTTTGTTTAATTATAGGCTACATTTTTTTCATTAAACTTTTTTTAATAAAATTCGTAGCTTTTGAGTTATTCGCGAATAATACTTTGAAAAGGTGTTTTTTTTTCACTCAAAATTACAACTAAAAAATTATTGATTTCTCGAAAAAATTCTTCGAATATTTTTTGCTCAAAATTTGATTCTCTATCGATTTCCGTTATTTTTAAAAAAAAAACACTCCCGAAGAGGGGTGTTAACCACCAACATGGTGAAAGCATCAATCGGCGCTATGCCACTAATGTTCATTGACCTTTTCTCTAATTATCCAATCCAAATTTCAAGTGCATCGGTTCAGTTTCAAAGAATTCGAACGTGGAAAGCTTCAATGACTGTACTAAGCTTTTTCTTTTTTAAACAATGTATCTTCATTTTTTATGCAATCTATTTTGGAAGCTGATGTACATCAGGCAGTATCTCAATTGTAGAAATCCAGTTGTTTGGATTATTACTATTTAAAGTTATGCACTAAAATCTTATTAACAGAATCATTGGTTAAACCACTAGCATTATTATTTTAATAAATGTATTGATGAGGGTAAATGGCCTGACTCATTGAAGATAACTAAAGTTCTTCCTTTACATAAAAAAGTTGATCACTGGGCCCTTGACAATTTCAGACCCATATCCATAGTACCTATAACCAGTAGTCTTTGAAATAATTATCAAGTGTAGGATTGGTAACTACTGAGAAGAAATGAATATTTTCTCACATTCTCAGTTTGGTTTTCGTAAAGATAAATCTACTGTCAAAGCGTTACTGAAATTAATGGATAAAATAGTAGATGCATTCGAAGGGAATGAGTACGATGACTACTATGTGTGAGTGTGTGACCTCGCTAAAGCATTCGATTGTGTTAATCTTGCTAAACAGATTAAAATATTACGGTTTCAGAGATAATACACTAAGTTTGCTATCATCATACTTATCCCACAGACAACATGTTAGCATGAATGATCATAAGTCCAACTCTCCAAAATCAGTCCTTCAAGGCTTCAAGGTTTTAGGTACAATTTTGTTTCTCGTTTATATTAACGATTTGCCTTTTTCCATTGGTGAAAATTCATGTATTTTGTTTGCTGAGGATGTGACACTAGTGAGCCCATGTCCAAAATTGACCAATGAGTGTGTACTGATTGCTAAAAATTGGTTCTCATCAAATCTATTAAATTAAACAATACCAAGACACAGAATTTGTTATTTACTTCTGATAAACAAGCTCAAAAGGCTAGTGCCAAATTAATTGGAACTTATTTTGATACTAATTTAAGTTGATCAACACAAGTATATAGACATACTTTGCTCAAGGTCGTCATCGCAAATTTTTTGTAAAATACCAAGAATGCTGATGATTTTGTTACGAACTTTTCAAGAATTGGCATCACTCAAAATACTAAATTGAATATTTCATTATATAACGCCATTGCACGTCATTTTAGGGGTTTTAACGTGGATGCGGGTAAATTAAGTTTTAACGAGTTCCAAAAATTGTGTAAAAACCTTTTATTGAATAACTGCTTTTATAGTGTTAAGAGACTTTTTAGAAATTAATGCCGACTAAAAATGTACTATGTATGTACGTAGAAATGGTCAAAATGCTTACTATAAAGTAAAGTGACAAAGTGAAATACAAAACTAGTAATGGAATTATCAAAATCAATGCACTTGATCACCTGTGAACGATAGTTTAATTTTTCTATTCACAAAATTGATACAGACCAGATCAATACCAAGTACCTACATACAGGGATGGCCAGAAGTACGGAATAAAATTCATATCTTTTGAATGAGTAATTTTTTAAAAAAAAACGCCGCTACACGTTAACTGATTTTGATTTTTTCCCATATTTCGGTTATATAATAATAAATTTTTCTTCAACCCCCTAACCCCCAGCTACCCCTACTTGTTTTTCCAAATGGAAACATAAGGCATGAGGGGGCTCGTTGAAAAGCTTATAGAAAACCGAATCCAGTCATACCAAATAAACAAGTTTTATTTTTTCAATAACAAGTTTTTTTTTTCATTTAGAAATTGAAACAACTAGATAATTTACAAAAATAAACTCAATGTCGCAAATGCCGAAAATGTCCTCCATTCACTATTTGGCATTCTCCAAGATGATAACAAAAGCTGTCCACAGCATTCTGAATGACTTCAGCTGGTAAATTATGCATCTCCGCCCTAATCTTGTTCTTTAAATTCTCAATATTATCAGGTCTGTCTTGGTACTCTTTCTTTCAAATATCCCCAAAGAAAATAATCCAGGGGTGTTAAGTCGGGGGATCTTGGCGGCCATTCAACTGTACCCCGTCTACCAATCCAGCGATTTGGAAACATTTCATCTAAGTATCTTCGAACATCAATACCAAAATGTGGGGGAGCGCCATCTTGTTGGAACCAAATTATTTCTTTCGATAAATCTGGATCAATTTCAAGAGGGAAAATCACAGCTAGAGCAGGTATCAGGTCAAATGTTAGGAAATCCAGGTAGCATGCGGCAATAAGATTTTCTTCAAAAAAGAATGAGCTCAAGATTCTGCTGTTGATGATACCTGCCCATACATGAACTTTTTGTGGATGCTGCGTATGCGATTCGCATGTCCAGTGTGGATTTTCCTGGGACCAAAAGCGATAGTTGTGCCTGTTAACCACTCCATTTAAATAAAACATAGCTTCATCCGAAAAAAGTACGTCTCGTTGAAAACCATTATTGTCGTCACATCATTTCCTCACAAAATTGTAATCGCCTATCATAATCGTCTTCCAAAAGCTCTTGGACAAGACATACCTTATAGGGGTGGTATTTCTCTTGTTACAGAAACATTCGAATTGCAGTTCGAGAAGCACCGTGATTGCGGGCCAATGAAACAGTTGACGTATGAGTATTTTCAACAAGTTCTAATGCAATGTCTAATTTCTTTTCTTCATTCAAAGCACGTGCTCGTCCAGTTTTGGGCAAAGTCTGTACTGTACCGTGTTCGTCAAATTTGTGAAATATTTTACTAACTGTCCCTTTGGTTTTCAGGATATTTCACATTAAATAAATCGCGCACTTCAGCCTGACTTCTTATTTTGACTCCACATCCAAGCAATATCAAGATTTCGATGCGTTGCCTTTCCGACAATACCATTGCAATTCAGTAAATAACTTGATTTTGACACAATAGTAACGTTTCGAACTCCAATTTACAACTAAAGCGAAAAATTAACCAGAAAGCCTGGCAAGTAAGTGGTGCCAAAAAAACGCAACATAAAAAAATATATCTTTTTTGCGTTAGCAGGTACAGTTTCAAATTCTTTATTTTATTCTGTGTAAATTCATGGAGGATAACACTGACAAATTTTATTTCACTTGTTAAGTAGGTGTTTTATACAACCATAAAAATCTTGCTATTGAAAAAATAAAACTTGTTTATTTGGTATGGTTGGATTCGATTTTCTATAAGCTTTCCAACGAACCCCCTAATGCCTTATGTTTCCATTTGAAAAAAAAGTAGGGGTAGCTGGGGGTTAGGGGGTTGAAGAAAAATTAATTATTATATAACCGAAAGATGGGAAAAAATCAAAAGTTAAGGTGTTTCGGCGTTTAAAAAAAATAACTCATTCAAATGATATGAATTTTATTCCGTACTTCTGGCCATCCCTATATAAGTAAATCTAATTATGTATCCCAGCAATGAAGATATTTGTATTGATGCCCCGATTAAATTTTATATAATTCAGCAAATCACGTTCTAAAAATACCTGTTAAGGTGGAATTATATTCAGAAAATCAATGCTCCTTATTACCACCCACGTTTTCCTTTGCGGCAGACGTTTCAGAATTTCAATATAAGCAGTTTCGTAAGACCGAGTACTTCAGGGGATATCATTAGTACAAACAATACAATTAATTTATTTCCTGTAGATTTACAGAAATTGGAATTATGTTGAATCATCTCAAAGGAAAAATACTCTTACTTTCAATTACCTAAGATCTGAAAATATACGTGCCGTTTTACCATTTTTAGAATATATTATAGGATGCTCCTTTTCATATACTAATTCCAGTTTCCCCGTTTTCTTTTGCTTTGTTATTTATGATCAGAAAACAAGCCAAAATTAAACAACTATTTAAATTAAAACCAACAAGAAAAAAACTTTCTATGAATACAACTAATTTCAATACAACAGTGCATTGTAAAGTAGCATATAACTGTTTTTTTTTTTTGAAAAAAAAATACACTCGTAGATTAATTTATCAGGAGATTCTATTCAACCAATCAGCGATAGCATTATCTTGAGTGTAGACGTAACGGTTCGTCATTGTTCATTGTAAACAAATTTAACATTGGTAACGCCAAGATTTAGGGATTTTTCGTTATCAGTACCAGCCTTGCAATGTTGGGTTGCCTAAGCTCGGCAGTCACGTGACTTGTAAACATTAATGAAGGCTATGTAGGTGACCTATGTTGGAGCATGACGCCACAAACTATTGTCTAGTATGTAGGTCCGCTAAAAAGTCCTTTTAGAAAGCTTTTTGACGACTAATACAAAAACCGTATATCTATTTAAAAAATATCAAGGAAGTCACAGCGTCTACATGAGACACCCTATATATACCGGGTTGGGAATTTATCTTGAGACAAAATAGTATCTCGGTTGGACTCGATTTCTCGAAAAAAGTTTCGGACAAGGATTGTAAGGCTCCGAGGGGTCATTGAAAGGTCCATATTACGACTTCCAGTCTGGACCGGAAGTAGTTTTTATACCGGAAGTTGATTATTTTAAATGGAAACACCCATTTTTTTACCACGGATTTCGATCAAAACGAAAAAGAAATACTTTCTGTTCTTATTATTTTCTCGATTTAACAAATATTTTGAGCATAAAATGGCCATAAAAAACAAAAATAAAAAAACTAGAACTTTGAGACAACGGAGTACCTTGTTATGATTACTTTTTTTTTTAAATGTTCCCCACAAAAGTATTAGGGTGAAAAGGGGGCTATTTTGACATGACCTTAACTTCAAGGTCAGTTTAAGATCAAATCAATACTTATACAGTTTTTCGACCTTAAAATGATCTTGTTCTTGAAGTCAAGTTTATATATTATTGTAAAACTTCCTGTTCTTGTAATTTCCGAGGTCAAAAAAGAGGACCCCATTTAAAATTTTGAATTTGATCTTTAAACGACCTTGAAGTCAAGATCAAGGTCAATTTCAAGGTCATGTCAAGATAGACCCATCTTCATCCAACAACTTTTATATGAAACATATTTAAAAAAAGTGATCCTCCGTTGTCTCAAGATTCATGTTTTTTTTGTTCATTATGACCATTTTATGGCCAAAATATAGATTAAATCGAAAAAATAATACCAAAGTTTTTCTTTCGTATTTAAATCGAAGTTTGTGGTAAAAAATGGCCACGGTTTCCATTAAAAAAAAATACTTCCGGTTTAAAAACCCCCACTTCCGGTCTAGACCGGACGCCGCAATATAGACCTTTCAATGGCCTTACAATTGTTGTCTGAAACTTTTTTCGAAATAATCGAGTCCAACCGAGATATTATCTGTATCAAGATAAATGCCCCACCCGGTATCACAGGGTGTATCACGAACAAGGCCCAGTAGGATTATCTCAAAAAGTAGTCAGAATTGAAATCTGAAAATTTGTATACAGGGGTTTATCAAAGAGATCTATTCAATGAAAACAGTGTCAACTTTCTCGCACTTCCGGTTATACCGGAAGTCATCATCAGTTATGTTATTTCAAATGGAACACTATGTATATTTATGCATTTTTTCATTCTACGGCAAATTCTAGACTATTTCCATTTAAGGTAAGGTAACAGGTCTTGTGTAATTTGGAAATTATTGATTTCAACAGAAAAATATAAAGCATCGCCCTTTTTAATTTAATATACTGAATTATTGTTTTTGATGAAGGTATAACAATAATAAAAATTACAGTTCATTAATCAGACACCGTTTATTATTAAATTCTTTAGTGCATCAAATCCACCGTACATGTTTCTGTATTGAAATCGAGAATTTCCAGTTTACACAAGAACTGTTGATTTTGGGTATAGGGAACCATAGTATCATTTTAAAGTAAATTTATTGCTACATCTATTAACGTTGTTGAAAGATACTCAAGTTATAATATACAGGGTGTACCATTTGAAATTTTCTAGTAAATTCAACTTAAAAGTCACAATATTGGCCACACGGTTTTAAACACTCTGTATGAATTTTGGCAAATTTGACATAAACTGTGTGGGTACACATCAAAGCAACCCTCAACTGGTTGAATTCCATTGCTTTTAATTTGTCCATGACAAATTTCATTAATAAATAAAGCTAAAAAGTTATTCTGTTTTCAAAAATCACTTGCATCCCTCATTTTTTTTTTCGAAAATTGATAACTTGAAAACTATCATATTTTGGCCTATAGTAGGTACCTTACATGAAATTAGTCTAGAATTTACCGTAGAATTAGCAAAATGCAAAAATATACATTGTTTCATTTGAAATAAAAGAGTTGATGATGACTTCCGGTATAACCGGAAGTGCGAGAAAGTTGACACTATTTTCATTGAATACATCTTTTTGATAAACAAATTTTCAGATTTCACTACTTTTTGAGATAATTCTACTGGACCCTTTTCGTGATACACCCTGTATATAAACGAAAACCTAGTAGTCTGAATGTTTTTCCCAAAAAAAAAATGACCTGACGTTTTATGGAATTTATACATCACACTTCCGAAAAAAAAAACAGAGTAAATACATAGTACAAATTTCATATTGTTTATACAGGGTGGTCCGAACTTTATGCAGGAATCTTCAAGGGTAGGTAGATCTCTTTAAAATAATATGCGTTTGCCTTATAAACATATGTCTGGAACGGCCCCGTTTTAGAGACACAGGGTGTTGAGGTTTTAAAAAAATTGATTTTATGTTTATATCGCACACTACCTCACAGGTGGTGTAGAAAGGAGTGCAAATAATTTTGTTGGTGTACTTTCAAATTGCACTTACTTTTAAACATAAACAAATATTCTTGTAATATTATCGTTAGAAGTGTCTGCCACAAGGGGATTGTATTGGTATGAATTACTTGAGAACGGCGAATCTTAGGGAAAAATTAAAGTCACCTTTTTACGTGTTTTGTGCATTAAAATATAAATCAGTTACAATACGACATGTAAAAAACACAGTGGCGTAGATTTTTTTGTAAGGGGTGACCCCTGTCCAGTTGTACACCACTGGTTCAACCTTTAAAGCTCATATTTCAGGGAATATAAGGCCTACTAACATACATTATATGTACCAAATTTTATTGAGATCGGTTAATAGATTCCGGAGATATAAACGAAAAATCAATTTTTTTTTGACAAATTCAACACCCTGTATCTCTAAAACGGTGCCGTTCCAGACCTATGTTTATAAGGCAAACACATATTATTTTAAAGAGATCTATCTGCCCCCGAAGTTTCCTGCATAAAGTTCGGACCACCCTGTATATCGTAGTTAATAACATTTTATGTTACATATTAATTACAATAAATTTATTACGGCTTTCAGATAAATAAGAATATTAGATGGTACAAAATGATTTTACTGCCAAAATATTTGAGAAACACGTAACATCAAAAATATTCAATTCGCAGTTCCGCCAGAAATATAACAATAATATTAATACGAATCTTGCATGTCTAAACATTATTCTGACGTTAAACCTGAATCTGGATATGACATCACCGCCATTTCTTCCTAATTTCTAATGATACTTTTTTTCACCATGAACTATGGAAAAAAATCATCTACACCGTCAATTTAAACCTCATTAATTATATTAGAAAAACGTTTAATTTTCGACTGTTAATTTTATGTAACCTTCACAAGGGAATCATTTTAGAGCAATGCAGGATATTCTAAAAAGTTGCTACGGGGTTACTGTAATAATCAAATAATAAAAGCACTTGGACACAGCAATATGTATTACAATCTTAAACTTATTAATTGGCAACGAATTTAGAAAAATCACTTGTGGGAAATAAATGATACAGAAACTTATGAAAAAAATTCCCTGGTACATATTTCCTTGTACCTACAGTTTACATAAACTTTGTATACGTAGGTATTTTTTTTGAAAATCACATTTTTGAAAAACTTACTATTTAATTTGATTAAATCGGTTATCCTTAAAGTATGATTCATTCTATCCAATATCTGAAATTAATACTTTCGAATCTAACGTATTAATAATAATAAATAATAATAATAAGCATTTATTCATGTCAGTCTTGAAGGATATAAAGCGTCAGTAGGAATACAAAAGAATAAAAATTAAAATACAATTTAACAAAGTTTGTTTTAACGATTGCCATAATTGTAAAATTCCTGCAAACTGTAAAAACAGTTTTGTAAGAGGAATGAGCGAAGCTCCTTACGAAATTTATTAATGTTTCTTTCTTCTCGTATCGGTGTCCGTAAATTATTAAATATCGTTCCACAGAGATAGGAAGGCCCTTTCTTATACATAGTTAAATTAAATTAATTTATCAGTACGTATTGCAAAAATGTGTAAAAAAATAAATATTTCTTCTGAAAACATTCTTCAAATTTCTTCCGAATAACCTGACAATATGGTTTTCAAGGAAAAATTTGCTACTGATACTACTGATATTCAAATTTAACGTATTTTACAAGTGACATAAGGTTTTAAAGTGTTGGTTGGTTGGTTAGAGACAGAGCCAGAAATAAACGGCCGAAAAGTTTAAGCCATTTCAGAAAAAACACTTGCAGAGGAAACTTGCTTCTGATGTTTTGGAATTTTTTTTCAAACCTCCAATTCAAAAAAGAATGTATACAGGGTCGGAAAGTCCCCATGGTTCATCGGCCGTTACGCAAGAGCGATAAAGTAAGTCATAGACATCCGTGCGATAGAGAAGGATCGCTATAATGAAGGCGTCTCATAGTCACCAATCGTTTCGCCCTTCCAAAAAAAGGATCCACTTCCACTTGTAATTCAGCGACCGGTGGTCATCTTTGTTTTCGTCGTTTGGATTTTCTTTAATAGATGTCACTACTTATTTGTATAAGTAGTGACGAATTTGTATTCGACTTCGATATTCCGATATGTTAATACCATCCGTTAACAGAGGGCAGCACAACGCGTAACAAAGATAACTTTTTACAGTAGCTAGTAGATACCTGTTTGTAAATCTAGTGACCTTGTTTCCCCTACTGAGAAGTTATTCAAATGGAGTATAGTGCTCAACTGCATTTAAAGTTCATTTAGTTGTTATTTAAGTATACTTTTTAAAATGACTTAAAAATCCCAAAAAATAAAGCAAAATTCCCTATTTCCCCAATTCCAAAAAAATTTGTAGATCTGGCATCACTCTTTCTAGGGCTGCGCCTCACCTTAGACAAGTTGTGCTGCCCTCTGTTAACGGATTGTATTAACATAT
>NW_019416386.1:182726-192091 GCF_000390285.2 Anoplophora glabripennis | reverse complement strand
CTTGTTGGAATATGAAATGCCCTTCCGCCGTTTGACACATCTCAACAGATGGTAACAGACTCTCTTCCAGAATATCTCTGTACTTCTGCGCGTTAACAATTCCATCAACAAAATGCAGTTTACCAACACCTCTACCAGACATGCAACCCCAGACCATAACAGATGCTGGAAACTTTACTTTTTTGACTAAACAATCGCTATGATAGGCCTCTGAAGGTGTACGCAAAACCCGTTTTCGTGTGTCACCTACACAAACGTCAAATTTTGACTCATCGCTCCAAATTACGCTGTGCCATTGTTGATTCGTCCAATTTTTATGTTCTCGTGCCCATTTTAACCTATTTCTCCTCTGCAGTTTTGTTAATTGAGGTTTTTCTTTTGCCTATTGGAAAAAAATAAAAAATTGCCAAGAATTTAAACAAGAAAAAAAAGATAAAAAGTTACCTTGTAAAACTTGAATCCTATTTTTCGAATAGTTCTTTTCGTTGTGGACATTGAAATAGGCTTTGCTATACTGTCCCTCCATAGTGCAGTTATTTCTTTAGTATTGGACCGCCGATTTGTTTTTACTATTCTGCGTAAAGCTCTTTTAGCTTTTGTAATTGTAGATAGTCGGCCGGTTTTGACTTTTTGGTCGACTCCGCCGGTTCTTCTGTATAAATTAATAATATCCTGCACTATAGAACGCGGAATTGAATGCGAAACTGATATTCGGCGGGCCGAAATACCTTTCTCATGGGCTTTTATAATCTCGTAAATATTTACTTAGAGGTTTACCACGAGGCATTTTATGTTAAATCTGAAGCAAAACGTGGGTAAAACTAATAATGACAGATATTTTGTTGAATTATTCAGTATGTGTTTTGTTTTGATGGAGTATATCAGCTTCATGGCAGAACTATAATGATCCATTGGTTGGATTGCATTTTTGTTAACTATGTTTTTCCTCAATTTGAATTTTGTCAAAAGTGATTAAATTTAGTAGGTAAATTGATAGTCTACACTTTATTACAAGTGAGGTAGTTTTAAGGAAANTTCCAAAATAATTTGTAGATCTGGCATCACTCTTTCTAGGGCTGCGCCTCACCTTAGACAAATTGTGCTGCCCTCTGTTAACGGATTGTATTAACATATCGGAATACGAAGTCGGAATTGTATAAGTAGTGATTTCTATTACAGAAAAGGCAAACGACGAAAACAAAGATGACCAGCGGTCGCTGAATCACAAGTGGAAGTAGATCTTATTTATGAAAGAGCGAAACGGTCGGTGACTATGAGACGCCTTCATTATAGCCATCCTTCTCTGTCGCACGGATTTCTATGACTTACTTTATCGCTCTCACGTAATAGCCGATGAACCATGGGGACTTTCCGAACCTGTACATGGGATGTTTCACGTCAAGCGGATCACCGACCCGGTCAAAAATTGCGTGGAACGATTGAGACGTGTAAGGGCTCAAAATGTTCGTCTAGTAAGAGACTTTCAAACGCAGAGTGGTACTTTTCAAAAATCCAAAATGGCGGATCCAATATGGCGGCCGGAGGCTGAAGAAAACCTGTGTACGGCAAAAATGAGTTGTGAAAAAAAAATTCGCAACCAATCGGGTCATTTTTTAGCTCAAATTGTAGCTGAGGGACACCTTTTGAAAGCTGGTGTGGTTGGATGAAAAAATCCAAAATGGCGGATCTAACATGGCGGTCAAAAAAACGATTTGGTGACAGAATTTTTGAATATCAACCGATTTACACCAAACTTGGTATACGGGAGTTTTTGAGGTCGCTGATTACGAATCCGATGTCAGATTTGCAAATTTCAAGATGGTGGACGAAATTTCGGAAAATCGAACAATTATCACCAAATTTGGTCTATGGGGATTTTTGGGGTCGCTGATCATGTATCTTAGGATGGATTTACAAAATTTAAGATGGCGGATCCAATATGGTGAAAGATTTTATCCGTCATACTGGATTTGTCATTTTTTAACGACCTCCGAAAACCCCCATATACCAGATTTGGTGGAAATCGTTTGATTTTCTGAAATTTCGTCCGTTCCTTGGATTCGTAATTTTATGGAAAAAAGTGTTCTATTTATTTACCCAATATGTGAAAATGGTGTTTGAATTTGAGGACAGTTTTTGGAATACACAATCAAATTTTGATTATAGAAAATTATAGATTAGCGATTTCCATTGCAGTTAAGCTTCACCGACTTTTGGATTTTTTGCAATTTTTCTAAAACAATTTCTAAGGGCTATATTGTCCTCCAGTGATGATACGTGGAAAACAGTTTTTATTTAATTATTCAAAAACAACAAAAGAAATAGACTTCAAAAGTGAAAATTCCTTCATAATTTTTACCCAGATGTATAAATAAACGCGAGCCACTGGCGCTGGAATTAGGCAAACAATTATTTATTTGATGAACGGTTTGGAGAAAAATTGTAAAAACGTACCCAGAAATTTGAAAACCTTACAAATTATTTCTTCTATTCCACCTTTCTCGATCTAATTTACGTGGAGTACAAACACAAGACAATTATTTTACTTCAGTCAACGATGAATGACAGCCTGCACGCCTGCCAAATCGTACACAAACCTCCTACAACAAACTAGTCTATTCTTTTCAATTGGGTTTTTCCACAATATTAATACTCAGCGAAACATAAACAACGAGCTGATTATAAAATGCAATTCATACAATAACAGAAAATCATGTGATGCTATACAAACTCTAACCTACGTTCCATTCTACACGCTAAAATAATTACTATTACCGAGAAAAGCACTTGATTTATATATTTGTACAGTTAATGCAACTGAATGAAACATTTATTGGACATTCGTCTTATAATTGACCTGTTCAAGGTGTAACACGTTCACAGAATGTATTGCAAACAATGGTAGTTACCATTCAGTATCTGGGAGAATCCAAAAACACCTACTAGATTCTTCTAAATAATTAATGCGTACATCAAGTCATACCTATAAGGACAATGGACGACAGAGGAATCATACAACTGCAATACCAATGACCATGACTGACAGTTCTTTAGACGACAAACACTTTTTCTGTTCTTTGCGTTCCAATGAAAATCATGAAATAAAAATTTTCCGAAAACCAAAAACGCATTAATTGTCAAAGAGGAAGAAGTGTAACTTGTTAAAGACTTTAAGGACAAAGAAGAAAATATTTTTTATAGAACAGATCAAATTGCAGAAGAAAGTTGTTTACTTTATCGCAAATAACTATAAAATACATAATTTTAGTAGATAATATAGTTATTTATTGTATAAATGTTTTAAGTAGCATTTTATCCACGCAAGAATGTTTAATTTTAATATTCTTATTTAAATGGATAAAAGGTAATTAAAACATGAATGCAATACAACGTTTTATCCATAATCACATCACAATCATATTTGTAGAGTCAGAATTATTGGAATTTAATAAAAAAATATTTCTTACTAATTAGTACCCATTGAAACGTGGTAGGTTTTGTTATACCTACTGGTTGCTATGGTACGTTGTTTATTATCAATTATTTAAGAAACAGTTCTAACTGAATTTGGTAAAAATATCAGAAAGTATTTGTATTCCTGTTTCTGTTTTTGAAGAAGCTCAAGAAGCAATTTTCTATTTATTGCCAGCGAAATCCAGGAAACATTATGAAAAAGTGTTCGCCAAATTTAACAAATGGAGGGAAAAATGGAGAGTAATAACAATAAATGAAGTCATGCTATCGTATTTGTGAAATTTGAAGAAAAAATATGCAATTTCATCTATGTGGTCAAAGTATTCGATGTTGAAGGTCTACAAAAACATAGATATTCGAAAATATAACAAGCTTACTGCTTATTTGAAGAATGAATTGAGAGGATACAAAACAAAAAAGCTGCAGTATTGGAAAGAACACATATTGAAGAATTTTTGACTGGGGCTTCCGTTAAAAAATATTTAATGATTATGGTAATATCTCTTAATAATGAATGAAGATTTCTGGTGCCTGTCGATGCTGCAAATTGACAAATTTGAAAATTGGTGAAGTACAGGGCGTTGGGAGTTATTTACTTATTTCAATACCTGACACCAAGACGGTAATTTCAAGAACATTTACAATTATAGAAGAAGGATTTTGCATGAATGCTGTTGAAGTATGCAGAAAATATATTTCTCTGCGCCCAATTCGCCTAACACAAGACAGATTCTTTTTAAGATACATCAATCAAAAATATACTTCTCAGCCTGTGGAATCAACACATTGGCGAAGGTACCGTCAATAGTTGCTTCATTCCTGAATATCGCAAATCGAAAAGCATATATTCGCCACTTCAACAACTTTATTGGCCAGTAAAGGTGCTGATCTTACAACCATCAAACGGCATCGTGGATGGAAGAGCTCCTCTGTAGCAGAAAGTTATGTTGATGAGTCTATATCTAACAAACTTGATATTGCAAGGAAAATCCAAGGAAAATATAGCTGTGTAAATTCTTCACAAACTTCGGCAGATGTTATGCGTTAAGAAAATGATGGCAATAATGCTACAAGGGTTGTTATTAACGGAAAGGAAGGAAGAAAAAAACGAAATGTCTATTACTATAAATGTAAATGTTAATGTTAATAAGAAAATAAATTAAATTTCATTTATTATAGGTTTATTATTTTTTCATTACTCTACTAGTGAAATAAAGTTACTTTATTCCACTAGTGGATAAAGTATCACTTTAGACGGTTGTGTGGATAAAAGTCCGATTATAAGGTGATTGTGGATAATTATTTATGTGCTGTATACCAGGTGATTCAGTTTGATATTCGCGGCCTCGTATCTCTTTTGTTTTATCAAATAGCTATACAAACCCTATATATTTTTAAATCGCTGCTCAAATTCTATCAAATGACATTATTAGATCGTCTCCATGGTAACATATGTTGAAATTGCTATAGTCAACTGTTTTTGTTCAAATGGCACACTATATATTTTTTTATCAATTCTGGAAGATATTTTTTTTCTGCGTTCAGCTATGTAAGGTAGTCTATAGTTTCATTAGAAATATTGCTAGAAAAACAGCAAAAAAGATTAACCCTACTTTCAGTAGCTTTATTCTGAAAAATGATAGCCAGCTGTGGAAACAATTGAATTTTGACGTTTCTAAATAACGGTTTTTCAAAATAATTGACATTTTGTACCTACCTATTCTATCTATAACTAATTATTATTACTATAACATGAATACTTATAGTACCTAACCGAGAAAAACTAGATATGATTTTAATTTATTGAGAGTGCTGAAAGAACGCTAAACCTGCTAGGCATTTATACAAACATCGTTTTCCGCAGAGACAACTTCCATCAGATACAATTTTCGGAAAGTTAGTCAGGAATTTGACAGCAAGAAAAGAAGAGTTTTTAAACCCAGAAGGGTACGAGATGAAGAACATTCGATAAAGATGTTAAATGGCCTGCTATATATCTCTGGATCTCATTCCTATAGATTTCTTTCTTTGGCCTTACCTAAAAGAAAAAGTTTACTCTTCGCCTTTAAATGATATTGGCGACCTTAAAATCAGAATAAGAGTAGAATGTCGGAGATTAAATGAAGAAACACTAGAATGTGTTTGTAGAGGAAGTGATAAACAGAGCTATTCTGTTTGGAAGCAAATAGAGGTCATTTTGAACATTTGAAATAAGTATTGTTTTAAATTGTTAACTTATTATCGTATTAAAAATAAAATATGTTACTTTAAAAAACATTGTACATGTTTTCGCAGCTGGCTATCATTTTTCAGAATAAAACTACAAAAAGTAGGGTGCATCTTTTTTGCTGTTTTTCTAGCAGTATTTCCAATGAAACTATGGACTTGGACGTGTGTATGAGTGTGAGTCTGACTATACTACGTATTTGTATGTGTATTGCACAAGCATGTATGAGTGTTTTGTGTATGTATATTTATAAATTATATTGTTTTTTACACTGTTTTAATAACACTTTATAATCATATTGCTTTTAATATGTGTAAGTTAATTGACTTTCTGGGGAGTAGGCTAATTATCAGTTATCTGTGTCTAGTCCTTTTGTGTATAGGTTGTATATTGCCTTTATAACTATGCACAATAAATATTTTTTACCTTTACCTTACCTTTACTTCCTTACATAGTTGAACGCAGAAAAAAAATATCTTCCAGAATTGATAAAAAAATATATAGTGTGCCATTTGAACAAAAACAATTTACTATAGCAATTTTGACATATGTTACCATGGAGACGATCTAATAATGTCATTTGATAGAGTTTGAGCGGCGATTTAAAAATATATAGGGTTTGTTATAACTATTAGTTAAAATAAAAGAGATACAGGGCCGCGAATACCAAACTGAATCACCCGGTATATCCAACACCATTATTTTAAAATGGGCTTATATTCTTTGGTTTTAATATCTACGTTAAGTCTTGTCTTTCATTCAGTTAATATTTAAATGATCAAATATGCAGAAACAATTAGTATAGCCAAATACACATTTTTTAACCTTATTTCAGTAACAATTCCAACAATGTGCTAGGTTTTCGCAAGTATCAGACTTTTGGTAGGTATAATTTTCAAAAACAACAAAATTACAGAGGTTTAAAAAAATTATATTTGTAGACAAGGAAATAAAGTAAGGGGTACCCGAATAGAACTGTTAAAGAAATTTCTAAGAAGTGAATTTTTGATGGCTACTTTAGGTTTGCATTTGAATTTAATTTACTTATAAATTAAACGACTGGAAATAGAAGATGCAGCAATTAAAAAAACACATTTTTTCAATTATTCTGAAGATATTGTACCTCGATTAATAAAGGTTGATTTAGTAATTTACCTGAAATTATATACAAATGTGCCAACCAGTGGTAAAGATATCGGGAGGCACCATCATTTTAATTCCAGAATATCTACGCCAATGAGTTTTTTGAAAATTCGATCAGTTCACAATTGTATTTCAATTAAAAAAGAATATGTTTTGTACGCAAAATTCTCGAATTATTAGTTCTTTTCGAAAATCGAAACGAAAATAATTCCAAAAATTCACAAATTTCTTGTTCCATATACAAATAACACTTGATCGTGATAAATCCAAAAAAATAATTGTATACAATTTTAATTATCTCAAAAATTCAGCGCATTTTTGTCATTGATTAGATAAACCACTAGATTCGTTGATTTACCCAAAATATTTCCTGAGATTTTGTAAGAGCGAAACTTTTTTAAATTTCAACACATTCCCTCGAAAACTAGCTACTTTAGACCCGAGTTGGCTTTTGGCATAAAATGATCCAAGGTACATTCCCCAAAAGTGGAGTTATAACTTAAAATACATGTGTATATTCCTTTCAGAATAATTTGTTCAACATTTATATATTACACATGCCATTTTACTTAAATTTAATACAAAAGGTGATTTTCTTGAATGTGAAAATGAATGACTGGATTTGTTCACTATGAAATGTCAGTAAGTGCGAAAGGACGGTAATAAAATATAATATACCCCCATAAATATACCGTACCACCTATGTACATATATCATTTACTTAAAAATCATATGATGGTGCACTATTCTATAGGATTTGCACGCACATTTCCCTCTGTAGCACCGTATGTGATTTGATTACGTTACAAATATTCGTGAGGATTAAAACTTGGTATTTTTACCTTTTTGTATTTCAGTTTTAATTAAAATGCATCCACGTGCTAGCAAATATTTTTTGGTATAGGACTAATAGGCCAATCAATAGAGATTTTGATTGTGACAAAAATAGTAGTAGCAAACAAACCCTGCCATTAAATAAAAAACAGTTTGTAGATATATGCTTATTTGTTTCCTACTCCAATTTACCATTAATTCATTTTTTAAAAGCATTTTTATTCCAAAAATGTACTTTTTAAAGTACATACAATTGACTACTTTTTTGCACAGAGTCAGCTCTAAATGGCGGAGTAATGAACTTTTTGAAAAATGCTATATTTTTCCGGGTTTTCTTCGTTTCCAATTATTCAATCGGATCGATCGACTTCTCGTTTTATTCGTATTTCGATTCTCTACAAATTCTCTTTATAGTATTTAGATTGCTTTGTTAGTTTAGGTTTTATAAGCAAAAAACAAAAAAATGCGTGTTTTGCATAAAATTGTTTATAAAAAAAATCATTAATGGTAAATTGGAGTTGGAAACATATAAGCAAACTTATATCTACAGACTGTCTTTTATATGATGGCACAGTCCGTTTGGTACTAGTATTTTTGTCACAAAATCACTGATTTAATGCTCTATTGACTGGTCTATAAACGGTTTAAGGGTACACTGATGCGCGATTACATGATCTACACCAAAATCAGCTGTCATGTGGCAATGACTTCAGAAGCGTAATATTGAGAATTAAGAAGAAAAATAGGATTAATGAGGTCGAACTGAAATGATATTTTACAGTTGACATCTTAAATACTAAACAAACTTAACTTCAAGATACCGCGGAAAAATAATTTCAAGTTTTTAATTCATATTAAATATGTCCCCCAGAACACGACATCATTAATGACATGTACATATAATTAATATAAATCCTTCATGAACAGATGCAAATGTTTTAATTAGTACGTCAAAAATGGACGGCATAATTAACAAACAAAAACACAAACGAGGATAAAAACAGCTATAATTACCCCTATATAGGGCAATTACTTCTTACCGCTGACAAATAATTCATCTAGAGAATGCGACCAACTAGCTTTGACTCACGGCTGCAGCAGCCAGGTGCTAAAATATAATGTTAAAATGGATTTTATTTTAAACTGACCCCATTTAATAATAGGTACATTGTGCAACGTTCGCATGGTTTTCTTTCTGATTCATCAGCATCATCAAATCGTCATTAAAGTGAATATGGACAGAATTATATCTTATACATTCTTTCACTGTAGATTTGAAATTAAGTAACAGTGACCTTATTTTAAACCTCTTAACTTTCTTGACTTATAGCCTAAAAATAAAAGTTTAAACTTTAGAAAAGTTGAAGACTCAATATTTTAATAAAATACTGAAAAATTGCTATGCACGTAAACAAATTACTAATAATTACACAGGCCGACAAAATTTCAAAAAAAAAAATCCAGAGATCAGACACTACGCTTCCGAAGGCATTTGGCGCGCTGAATCCGAATCTGGCCTCAGAATTGATCCATCACCCTAGGTTTCCGAGATATTCTAACCTAAAAGTGCAAAAAACACGTACTTTTGCTATTTTCAAGGTTATGTAACTTGGCGAAAAAAATTTTTTTTCTCAAAACTGAAAATATCATTGGAAACTACTATCTTTCCCCTTCAAAACGCATTTTT
>NW_019416386.1:172396-178641 GCF_000390285.2 Anoplophora glabripennis | reverse complement strand
CTTCAACGTAGAAATTTCCGGTCACTGTCTGGCCAGGAGGGACAAATTCCTGATGAACAATGCCCCTAGAATCAAAGAAAACAATCAACATTGTTTTCACATTGGACCTTGATTTTCGCGACTTTTTTGTTCTTGGTTCCCCTGCTTGCTTCCACTCCTTGCTTTGAGATTTCAGCTCCACATCGAATTCGTAGAACCAAGACTCGTCTCCAGTGATGACCCGGTTGAGAAAGTCCTGCCTTTCCTCTGCTTCCAACCAATCCTCACAGCAAGCAACCCTCCTTGCTTTCTGTTCTGTAGTCAAGAGCTTCGGAACGATTTTCGCACACAATTTTTTCATTTTAAGTTTTTCAGTCAGAATTTCGTGGACGATTGTTTTGGGGATTGACAGATTCTCAGCTATCATTCTAATTGTCAATCGACGGTCTTTAAGAACACAAACCCGAATTCGTTCAACATTTCCCTCAGAACTCGATGTGGAGGGGCGTCCTGAGCGAAGGTCATCTTTCGGGTCTTCTCGGCCTTCTCGGAACCTTTTTAACCACTTGTTGACGATAGGTTCCTTCAAAGAATTGTCTCCGTAAACTTGTTTCAAACATTCAAAAATCTCACCGCCATTCTTGCCTAACTTTGCAAGAAACTTGATGTTGATGCGCTGTTCCTCAATCAGAGAGAGCTCCATGCCGACGGCAGGTAAAAAAGGGTTACTTTCAACAAGCAGACGTAAACTCCTACTTACTCGCAGAACGCTCTGGCTCGAACTGAGCGTTGAGGGGATTGCATAACGAGGGGGGACCACCGGGCCACCCCTCCACAACGCCTTGACACGTCGCCCCGAATTTTTTATACGTATTTTCCGGACAAACCTCGTATATCAATGCAAACTTTATTTATGAAATAAAATTATTGCAATTCATACGAGGAATACTAATGTCGCTACGGGTGCCTCAGCTAATCGTTTCTGTAGTAGATGTTGAGGTTTGTTCTTGTTCCAAACGAATCGATTGGATAATGCTGGAATGATACTCTTTGTCAATTTGTAAGTACCTACGATTTTATTTATGATGAATTGTTGTGTTCTGTTATTTTTATTAGAGCTTGTTCTTCAATTCCGCTTTTACTTAATTCGCTAACTGCTGCCGCTCGATTTGAGTGATTTGTAATTTTGACACGTTTGGCATCTATACCAATGCGTTGTACTGAGCATTTAGTCCATTTGGAAATTTCATTAATTCCAATCGACATATTTTTATGCCAACCTTAGAATTTTTCTTCTTCCAAAAGGGATTTGGTGTAAGAAATACTCTGTTCGATGTTATGGAAGTGCCTCGTTTTTCGATCAACTTTTTAAATAAACGTACTGGGAAAATATCTTTCTCTAAAATATTAGGCGTAATCCATTTGCTGTCACATAATTTATTGTCACCGCCTTGTTTAGCGTTTTCGAAAATACTCGATAAGTCCAGTTTTTTTCCATTATTTTCAATTTTAGATACGAAATAAGTGGTTTTGCAGTAAGTTGCTTCTCCTCCCTGCCAAGCTAATTCAAACGCCAAAATGTGAAATAATTTCTTTTGAAATCCTTCCGGTTCATTTTCGTCAGATAATCTGGCCATTGCAAATACTTCACATTTATTAAGAGCCGATGCACTGGATTTTCTCTTTTTGGGTTGGTGCTTTTAGGTAGGCCAGATCGAGTGAAATTCGATGGGAACATAAATCCTAATTTGGATGGAATTATGAAATGTCGAGGAAAATTTAATTTGTCATTTCCCAACAAAATTTCTATGTACTTTAATAAAATTTGCTTTCATAATAAGTACCGTAATAACGTAGGCAGGATTTAGAGTAGGCGTCTTAAAATGCACAAAAAATTGTTTTTAAACTGCTTTTAAAATACGTAATTCTGAAATCACTCCAAAGAAAATAGATAACTATCTCACAAATAATTGGCACGCCTTGGACAACAAAGTACGGATAAATATGCGATTTAAAGTTGAGAAATATATTTTTTAAATAGGTGAAATTAAATTATTTCCAATTATATTACACCTCTATTCTGCAACCAGCCTGAAGACATATGAACATATTTTATTGCAATTGATTTTACATAAATAGTTTAGTTTTTAAGAAAATGTATGTGCAACAGGCGCAAACTGCAATGTGACGTTATTTTATACGTAGACTTACAGACACTTCATAATTAATAGAAGGAATCTTAGCAAGGTACCTATAGAACTTTATACAGGGTGATGCACAAATGATAACCAAAAATGAAACCTCGTATTTTTTGGTGAATTTTAAGGGGGGTCTTTCGTATAAAGTTTTTATCTGGGACGCTGCATTAAAAAGATACAGGGTATTAAACTTGAAAAAATATTTTTATTTTTTTTTAATAGGCAATTTAAAAATTAGTTTGTGAATTAATTTAAAATTGGTCACAAGTATGTATGTATTTATTGTCCAAAATTTGAGGCCCTTTCTTAAAATTTAGATGCTCCAGTGGCGGGTATAAATGGTATCGGCGGCATATTTTTCTAAATAAAAGAGTACGCCACTGATTTGCGGTAACAATCATGATATTTTCGGATTCGTCTTTCGATTTTCTACAAATTACTACTCTCTTATGTTTATCGAAAAAAGTCTAATTTTCGAGTAAAACTAAAAAAACGAACGGTGACCACGAACTGTGGTCACCTTTTGTTAATCACCTTTTATTTCTAGAGCCAAGAATTGCGAAAAAATATCTCTGAGAGAAAAAAATCTCTGTAAGTAAACAGAAGCTCGATACCTACAAACTTATTTATAATAGAATCATATTTTCTTTTTACACACTTTTAATAAATAACGTGACTAGAGATTTTGAAACGCGTAGTAAATTATGTCAATATTCTTCAACACATTAAGATAAAATACTATTAATTTTCTTGCTCGTACATTAATTATGGACCTATGAATTTTAATTAAACTAATTGTTAGTATGTAACTTGTGACATTATGTAACTTATCACATAATGTATACGGATGTATTTTTTAATATTTATTTATTAATATACAGGGTGTTTGTAAATAAGTGCGAAATATTTTAGGGGGTGGTTATATTGTGAAAGAAAAGTTCATATAAACGTACATTTTAATTTTTTATTTATTTTTATTAATTATTTCGAAATGATGTTTGATGTTTGTATTTTATTTAGAAATATTGACAGCAACCTAATAGATAATGTATCAATAGAAATTAAAAATACTCAACTTGCAATAAAACATGTTTTATTTTTTTCCTCAAAAACGGTACATCCTACGAAAAAAATTGAAGAGACGAATTTCATTCACAATTGATGGCGGATTTCTAAATAAATATCAAAACGAGAAAAGTCAGTGACGTACCATTTTTTCTATTAAAAAAGTTGTGGTATTCTCGCGCGAACGCCACTGGTGCAAATAGAAATATTCGCATCACCCCAAAAAACGCACATTTATTCCTCCAAAGCGTTTATCAAATTTTCTATCAATATCTTTAAAACTTTTTAAAATAATTAATAAAAATAAATAATTAAAATTTAAACACTGTATACATATATCGACCTAAGTTTATATGAACTTTTTTCGCAAAATAACTTCGAAACCTTCCCCTAAAACATTTGGCTCTCATTTACAAACAGAGAGATATATACAGAGTATATTACGATTTATGATTTAATCTCGGATCTAGTTATAGATAATTTTATTTTTACTACATATACCTATTTTTTAATAATACTTTCATTGCCATACCGTCGTCTTTTTTGCAAGATACCGGTTTAGCATGTAATGTGGTAATATATAAATATAATAAATAACTTTCGATTATTTTTTTTTAGATTAGCCTAAATTACCTAAATTATATTACCTAGATAACCTATAATAATTAAATTTTTTCCGAAATTTTTTCTTATGCCGAAAGACTAGAACAAAATACTACAATTTTAGACGAATAAAAAATATTTCACGAGGCTTGAACTTGAAGTTTAGATATAAAGTGAAATTATTTTTAGCATATGTATTTTTAAGAAAACTTAATTACTAAACAGATAAAAAAACAGATAATATAGGACCAGATCAAAGAAAGATAAACAAATTTGATACACTATGTAAAATAACCTAAAGTTGAATCACAGTTTTTCCCCAGAGATTAATTTTACTGTTCCCTGAAAATTGAAAAAATAGAAATAGAATACAAAAAAATAATAGCAGCAGAATGTATACATAATAGCGGTATAATAATACCGAGTCTTCGCAAATGTTTACATGTCACAAGACAGCCGAAATTAGGCAACCAACATTGCAGGAACAATAAGGTTATCTGCCTTAAATTACAGAAATACAAGCTGCTTTAGATCTTTTTTTGTATCTATGTAAGAAAATAAAGATATAAAATAAAATAGACCAACAAAACAAACAACCACAGATAGAAGAATTTTAAAAATTATATAAGTTTACTATATAAACGTACCTACTATGTAGAATCCTTCAAATGTAGCAACGGAATTTTCGAATACCTTGTATTTCAGTAGATTTAACTCAGATTTATCTAGTATACTCAAAAATTCCTAAACTGTGGCTTAAACCGTTTTAAGGTTATAGATATGAAAAAATATTGTATCTTGGTGCCATAGTGAAAACGCTATATTTCAGTAGTCGCAGACTTTTGTATGCGAGTAAACTGGTCAAACTGACTTATTTTGTACCAGGGAATCACTAGTCTTCCGTTGTACACGTATTTTCCGACCACTCTGTATATGAAGGAAATTAAGATCGAGATTGATACACTGGAGCTATACAGGGTGGTCCCGAGGTAATGGGTCAAAAGGTAGATTCTCCAAGTAAAAATATTACGATTTAGCCGAACTTACCTTAGTCCAAAAGTTGATAGTTAAAGAGATACAGGGTGTTAAATGTAAAATATTATTTCAGTTTTTTTTTATTTATTCCTCAACGAATGCAAATATCCTCACAAAATTTTGGGGATTGGAGTTCGTTGAGTAGAGGAATTGAAATCTGTTCACATTTTGGTTAAAGTTCATAGAGGGCGCTAGCTGCAGTAGATTGAATGTGTTAAAAACGACATAACTTNTTTAATCGACGATATCTCCGCGAAAAATAAAGCTTTTTACAAATAAAAAAATGCATGGGAAAGATAGTAGTTTCCAATGATATTTTCAGTTTTGAGAAAAAAAATTTTGTTCGCCAAGTTACATAACCTTGAAAATAGCAAAAATACGTGTTTTTTGCACTTTTAGGTTAGAATATCTCGGACACTTAGGGTGCTGGATCAATTCTGAGGCCAGATTCGGATTCAGCGCGCCAAATGCAATTTGGAATTTTTTCCTTGTTGACCTGTGTTATTATCGGTTCGCTAAATGTATACAGCGTGTTTCAGGATTATATGCAAAACTTTTAAATACGAATTGGGAATCGAAAAATAAGAAAAAAAGTTCCTATGGTTAAATCAAGTTTTAAATATTTTTCTCAAATTTGAAAACAGATAAAATCCTGAGTGTTGGTACAGATGTTATACTGATCGAGGCCCATCTAACCAGTATTTTTTCGTTAAAATAATCTTATTTGGAACGGGTGAAATCAATAACACCCCGTATATTTTTCATGAAAACACTTGGCTCGTTAGAATTTCAATTGTTGCAATACATCTTTTGGAGAGGCAGATTAATTTAGAAACTTTTTCATCTCTTTCATCTTTATCATGAAATAAGTAGTTTTTGAGTTAAAAAAATAAAAAAAAATTTGTTTGTATTTCAACGAGTAATCTAATTGGATGCCCTGTCTAAATAATGAAAATGTAAGACGTAATATGAAATAAGTTCAATTTATTATAATTCTTTATTACAATCAGGTAGTAGGTCTCAGTAGATATAAAAAAGATCCCTGCTGACGATTAATTAATATTAATAATAATGAAAAATACTGCAACAAGTAACTGAAACATTGATTTGACCGCCATTTTTAAACGGCCGTAATTTCCGGACATATAAGCCCAGGCTCATAATAACGAGCGTTCAAATAAAAACGTGGTCGAAGTTGGCTCTGACACATTGGACGTAGGGAGTAGCTTATAGCGACCAACTTAACCTCATTTCTCAACGAGCTGTATAGCAGCTGTCAGTTTCAATAACGTTAATGACTATATAACTTTATTTTAAAGAATAATCGTGATAACAATAACAAACAATTAAAGGAGCTGCGGAAAG